>NW_008794665.1:5940961-5954222 GCF_000699145.1 Aptenodytes forsteri
GCTTTCCGACCCCCACGGCCCTTGTTCCCTCGCCTGTTCGAGCGTCCGTGTGGCGGCGCGGCGGACGGCCGGGGACTAGTTCGAGCGGCGGCGCGGCGAGGTCGACGTTCTTCCGCCTCGAAGAAATAACGCCAACGCTTTCACGCCCTGTGCTGCCGCGGGGCTCGGCGGGACGCGGAGCGCCTGGAAGCGGAGCAAGGAGGGCGCCTCGACGGGGGAGTGGGGGCCCTCAAGCAAAGGGGTTTGCACCTATCGCTATGGTGCTAGTGATACAGCTAAAAGTCTGCCCTTGCCCGGGAGAGGAGCAGCATCAACAAGGAGTGCAGGCCTGGTGCGAGAGTAATGGGCCTGGAAACTTTGTTTTACCAGTGTATCGGCACGTGCAACTAAAGCAACCCGAGTTTATCGGTATAGGGAAAAAACAGCACCGAAGGGAAGATACAGTAACACACTGTCAGCGCAGGGGCCAGGGTCATCAAATAATTTTTTAATTTGCAGTGATACCTTTTGCGACGCTTCCCGCTCCTTGGAGGCTTTTTATTCTGTGCAGCACAGGTCAAGAAATCACTCTCGGCTAGACTCTTTTTTTCTGGTAGTAATAAATTGTGTAGATTTATGCATAGTTGTGTACGTGGGGAAGGACTCCTACTCCGCTTCCATGAAGTAACAAGCAGCGAAAGATTGCCAGACTGCCTTTCTGCTGTAATGAGGGGATATATCGTGTTAATAAACGTGGCATTTGCTGTCCAGGGAGTATGGATATGTAATTAGCTAAATCTATTGCACCGAACCGAGTTTGCATTCATTATAGTGCCTTTATTGCACTACTGTTAGTTTTCTTGCTATCTAGGATGCTAATTATTACTTGTCTGGCGAAGGCAGCATATTCAGAAAACCTGATTGTGTAACAAAGTTTTCAGTATGAAGCTTGAGAATAACCATCAGTGCATTAGGGGAGCAATGCTCTTTTTTATTATTTTAAAAATAGTACTGTGGTAGGACTGCCATAGTTTTTTAGCATTCGTATCATGTACAGGCTAGAGAGAAAACAATGCCTTGTACCTGTGAAGTCCAGTTATCTTTCTGTGATCACCTAAACCATTCCTAGCAACTTCCTTGTGTAGTCTTCATTTTCTGCTTACTATTTTAATTGTACTGAACAGCATATTCAGGAAGTGTAGTCCCAAACTATTTCATTAATTTCTTATCTTAATCAAGACTATTGCTGAAAAATACCTTGCTGTTCCTTGCCTGCTTCGGATTACGATGCTGTTAAACTGCTCCAACTCACCAGCATGTCTACCTTTCTGTCACAGACGTCTTCCTCTGCCTTGTAAATTGCTTACAAACTTCCTGAACTTTTTCATTATTGTTTGTCATCTCAGGAGATTTAGGTACTGAACAGTACCAGTTCTACATTTTTAATTATTATTTGAGATTAATGACCTCTAATATGACTCTGTACTAAGAGTTTTGATCTGGCTTGCGGTTCGCATTTTACTGTATAATGAAAGGAATTAAGAACAGCACAAACATACTGTTGGCAGTGTGTAATTTTCCCTGCTAATTTAAGACAACAGGAATTGTTAATCTGGTAAATCAAGTTTTGTTTGTGTGCCTTTCAACTGTTACATGTTAAAATCAATATCTCTGTTAGCATTTGACCCCAAATAGAATTTAAAATGTATTGGATAGCTCCTGTTTATAGCCATTGCTCAGAAACAGGTTTGCATATTTTGTTTTAGTATACCTGTTTAGACAAACACTTTATTACACTTACTGGTCATTTTTTTTTTTTAAACAAACACGTCAATTTAAATACTTACCTTTAAATACACTTGAGAAAAAGAATAAAAAATAACGACTTGTGTAGGAATGAAAACCAAGATGCATACTCACAGTTCTGTGGCCATTTCTGCAAGTCACAGCACACAGTCCTGCTTGGAGAACGTTATATTTCTCACCCTCATCTCTTGTTCCTCAAATTGTGAGGTAAAAATCACGTATTTTCCCCTCAGTGTTTGGAAACAAATAAATAGATTTTTTTACTTCAGTAGTAATACTCAGGCAAGTAAGGCCTCGTAACCTTAAGAAGAGACAAAGAGCTTCTCACCTTTAGCATATGCAGCAGGTGTACTATAACGCTACTTGCACAGATACCTCATATAGTAATATAAAATGCAAGAGGCACAGATGATGGTTACTGAATATGGGCTTTGCAACTTATTGTGGAACTACCCAGTCTATTTAGGTTTGCTTCATTTTAATTTGATTTTTGAAGCTAATCCTCAGAAGTGGCTGAAGAGAGGTATTACCATGTCTAATCCTCATACGGTAGTGGAGTTGGGTTACATTTTCAGAGGTTTATTATGCAAAATAGCTCAGTAGATGTGGCACGGTAATAAACAGTTTGCATAAAAATACTGAGAACAGACCAGCTCACTTGAACTCCATCTTTGAATTTTGTTTGCTTTTTCAAGTACGGCGTTACAGAGCCCTGCGCAGCCAAGTGGGCAATAACCTCCGAAGGCTGAATGTGCCAGCCCGTTTCAGCTGCTTTGTGATGGTCCAGCAGAGCAAGCGTGAATGGAGATTGCCTTGATAATACTGTTATAGCACTTCCCCTCAGCACAGAGGGGACTTGAGGGAAAAGCAGCCCAGCCTTAGTTTAAAGGTTAGTGTAGCTTGCTTGCGCATCAATGTCAGTTTTTCACTTCCGCTTGCCTGAGACCAGCCATTTTCCCATTTTGAGCATGCTATTCTACCTGTCTTCAAAACAGGTGGAGCAACTGAGCACCCTGGACACCAAGCAGCATTCCGTTCAGGACGCTTCATGTATCTGAGAGGAAAGGGGGAAACAAGATGCCAAATGTTTCCAAAAAGATCTTCCTTATTAGGAAAGAAAAAAAATTACTTCAACAAAAGCAAGACTTTCTTCTTACTAGTCCATCCGGTAGATCATTATTAGTTCCTGTTTGGAGGAGGCAAAACACAACAGCTTCTGCTGCTGGAAAACAAAGCGCTAAGATGAACAACAACAGTAGCTTCTCCCTGTTTGCATGTATTACCAAGGCCTCAATTTTCTCTTCAGCATCCTGTCCAACTTGTTTTTCCTTTAATTATCATAAATCAAGCTTGCAGTCAAATCTCTCTTTAATCTGAGCAAAACTCACCTTATTGGGGACCCTTTTGATTCAGTGGAGACGACAAAGAATAAGATCACAGAAGAAAGCTGATAAAATAAGATTGTTCCGTTGGCTTTTTCTTAACACGACAAATAAACAGGCTGAATTTGCCAACCCAAGTGCCATTACATGACAGTGAAAGAAAAACAGGTTTGGGGATGTCATTGGGTTCCACCTGATCCGTGTTTTAAATACCAAAGACCAGCAGCCCTTCCTGCGTAGCTGGGGGCTTCTCCCCTTCAAGAAGGATGGCAAGGTCATAGTTACAGCCTTTGTACTGCGTGCTCAGTTCCCCGGCTGTTGCATCTGGGACCATTATGTCTCCTTCTGTTAGGAAGAAGAGGTAGCAAAACCCTTTCGCGTCTGGAGTCCAGCCCGAGGTCAATGTGTTAGGCAGCAGTTAGCTTTCTAAGGAATATTAGATAAAAGGTAACTTTTTGTCTTATATTCCAACTTGGCAATTCTTCATCTCCCATTGTTTCCTTGACAGCTTCTCTGACATTCTCACTGAAACAATTTCCAAGCTATTCCACATGTCTCCTTTGTATAGTAGTGCTTTTTGTCTCACTGCTAGGTCATGGGGCAAAACACTGAGTCCCTACATTAATCCATTTTAAGTTGTTGCTGCTCTATGTAGGGAGTTGTAAGATCTAACATTTAAGTCCGCAGAGGAGTCCCAGTGAAAAGCTTGAGTGCTTTGTTGAATAATGGCATGCTAAGGTTTCACGGCTTGTGCAAGGTCACGTGGGATTCACAAGAATATAAAATACTTCAGTAACTTACACCGAGATCAACAGACCAAAGTTCCCCACAAAATCTCTCGGTCTTCAGGATTTTGTTCAGCACTTCATTGTTCAGCACTTTTTTAGCCTCGTAGCGACAACATCGTTTTCTTTCAGTTAAAGAAGATTTTCCTCTTCTCTTGAAATCCTTACAGAAAATAAAAGCTATTTTACAAGCAGAAAGTTTTGACAACATAAAATTCATTATGTTATTTTCACGGACCTAAACAATGAAATCTCTGAGAATTGCTACAGGATATTTATTAGTATTCATACAGAGTATTCATTTTTTCCCAGCAAAACTAGCATTTGATCTAAATGAAAAAGATACTCCTTTCAAGTCAGCAGCAGTTTGTGACAACAAGAATGTTCATTTTCTGTGCTGATTCAGCCCTATGGATATTGAAGCATGGAACTTAGATGAGCACGTGCATGGCGTAATTACGATGCCAATTTTGAAAAATGAAGTTTTGTTGTCATGCAGTTACTAACTACCTTTGTTTTCTTCTTCCGTATGAATTCTTTACATTCCTGAATAAACGTAGATAATATATACATACATGGCAAAATAGCATCTTAAAATAGGGGCGCAAAGGGCTGAGCCATTAGTCACAGTTGCTAAAATAAGGTAACACAGGCTGAATTCAGCAGGTGGAACTCCTCTCTGGAGCAAATCAGAGTTTTATCAGTTTCAGTTGGCCAGGGTACATCAGTTGGACATCTCTTCAAAAAGGTGTTTAATAGTGACCTACTTTACCCCATCCCTTTGGAGGTGGTTGCTTTTCCTTGTTATACCTGTTTTTTGACCCCTCAGGCTGCCTTCAGACTGCATGCTACGTCTGCAGGAGTTACGCTGTTACTGAAAATGACCAAGCTCTTATGGTAGTTTTCAGCAGTACTTAATTTGGCCTATTGTGTTTACTAAAGGAGACATCAAAGGACTCTCTGAAGTGCTTTCAAGATATCTCAATTTTTATTACTTTGACATAATTGATTACTAGTCAGATTTGGCCCATCCTAATTCGGTTGCTCCTCCAATGCTTGTTCCAGGATGCAAATGTACTAAGCAAACCACAACCTTTGAGGAGTATCTGGGTTTAACAAATGATTTGACCAGTGTACCTAATACGCTATAAAAGTTGCTAGTCCAGATAAAAAGTTAAGAATTAAAGTTAATTATTCAAACAGGCTAGCTAATATATTTCACAGGCTCCCTAGTATAGGCAAGGCTGTTCAGACTTCACAACATACTGCGTTGATTGATTTGAAGTGTAGGCTTCTGTTCACCTGGCTTGCTATATGCTAAGTACAATTTTCATTGTTTGATTAGAGTTACAGGGAATTAGTTAGCCTGAGCTAATCAGGACACTGATGGTGTACTTTATACTGGATTATAAACTGCCTTTTATCTTAGAAGGTTTCCCCACCGAGATCAGCCAGTGTTTCCAGAAGACCTGGGGCAGGACCCTCTCTGAGTTAGGAGCCCTAGTACCATTGACTTCCCAAATGGCCCACAGCGAACTACCTTTCTTGGCCATTCCCCCCTCTCCTGAGGCAGTCCTGCTGGTGAATCGTTCGCATATTTGTAGCTAAATAAACATTACACTTCAGCAGAGGTAGCAGGTTGACTTTGTCACTCTTCATGTAGAGGCTTTTTTTCCTTGTAGAACATTCTCTCTCCCTGCCCCCCCATTCTGTTTTATACAAAATAATGCTATGTTTCCCTGGGGAAATTATTACATAGTCTTGTAGATTGCAGTGTTTTAATTGTTTGATGCTATATTGACTTAATTTAAAATAATGATTTAAGTAAATAAGAAAGTCCACAGAAATACTTCAGGGTTTTGTTTTGTTTGTCTTTGAACTGACAGGAGTATATGCCATGTATTTAGACAATGGATTTAACTAGCCAACTATCATGTGGTACTAGAAGTCATTTCACTTTTCTTTTTGTCCTTTTGAGCAACCTCATCTTTAAAGATTTGGCTGATCTTTTCAGTTTTTGATATGTCCCAGTTAATCACTAGATGTCCAAGAGCTCACTTATACCAGGTATTACTAAATACCCAGGTAATTACAGCCAAATACATCTCTTAGAAGAAAGGAATATTATTCTTGTTTGTTGTCATATTGTAATTCGGGAAATATTGTTGATGACTCTAAATCACCAATACTGAAATTAGCCAGTTATTACACTGTTCATCATTATGGTTAGGGGGATGGATCAGGGCAGTATTTCTGAGAGGGTGGGTTGTGACACACATGGTAGTCATGAAACTTGATCAGGTGTTGGCAAGTTGTTGAAAATTTTGCAAATTATAAAGCAAAGGCAACCTAGCTTCTGCACTCCTGGAGACTTTTATTCTTCAAGGTCAAGCATGCTTTTCAGCCTTTCAAGAAATATTACATAGATTTGTCACTTTTACAAGCAATAGATGTTAATTCGTTTTTATAAAGACAATGAGGGCTGCATTTTTTTTTTTTTGCTTTGAATAATGGGACATCATCTTAAAAAAAACCCACTGAAAAATACTGGCTTATGGAGTTGGTAGTGGGATCGAAGATACTAATTTTCTCAGTCACAGTGATTTAAATTCAAGTCAACAGGGAAAAAGATAATTTCTTAGTCCTTCCTGACTATTTGGTGGCCTATGTTAAATGATTTTATGATCTCTGTTTAGCTCCCATATTAGGAAAAACAAACACTGCTGCAATTAGGCATGGAGGACTCAGGTACTTGGAGACTAAATGATATGCTTACCCTTACATCGTTCAGGATATTTGACAGTCTCAAATTATATTGGACAGGCAATTTGAAGGACTATGTGCGGCATCCATTTCTACCGTGCCCGTTTTCTGAAAAATTGTGACATTTCTGTCCCTGAAGCTGTCAAAATAACTCACATAAAAGTGTAAAAAAAACCTGAATAAAAATAATTTAATTCCTCTTGGGGAAGCAGTATAAAACTATCTCAAGCATCTATATTAACTATAGACACCTATGACAAGACTAATTTTCAATAAAAGACTTTCTGCTCTAAAAAAAAGGGCCACTAGGATCTGTTCCTAGTTTCCAAAAGCACTCTCTTAGCATGTTGTTGAAGATGAATGCCTCTTAATTACCATGTGTTTATTTTTAATTTAATTTTTACCTTTCACAGTCATTAGGCTTACATTTCCTGTAAAGTAAGTTTTCTAAACTTTGAGGTGATATGTTTATATCCTACTTTTTGTGTTGGTTGCTTTCTCTGCTGATTCAAAGGGAAAAAAGAAACTGATTTTCAAAAATATATATTTACAGACCTTACAGCTCCCTGTACTGGGGTGAAGTACAGAATTTATATAAAATTCTGGCAATATTTTGAAAAGTAAGTGAGGAAGTAACTTACAAATCTTCTAGGGAACAGCCAACTACCTAGATCTGGAAGTGCGCTGTGCGATAGCTGACCTGCAGTCCAGAGGAGAGGGAGTGCCTGGAAAAAATAGAAAAGAAAAAGCATTGCTGTGATAGGCATAAAAGAGGCTATATTAATCCTATTTACCTGCTGTAGTACTATTCCATGGCATCGCCTTGGAATCAAGATAGCTACTTTTCCCCTGCTTTCATCTCCATCTGTTATACATGTATTTGTTGCCTGAAATTGAAGAGGCATGGTGTTTTGGGGTTTTTTGGTTTTGCTCCTCTTTATTCTCGTGAGATGACAGCGAAGGAGTATGGGTAACTGTCAATGCCAGACCTGGCTAACCTTAAAAAGGGGAGACAGGCTCAGAAATCTCCACAGTGCTGCTGTTACACAGCAGCCTGAGAAAGAATGATAAGCTGCTGTTTTACTGCAGTGTCAGTGGGCATTGTGACACAGGAAGAACTTAAGAACAGAGTGCAGTCATATTGCAGAGATCATGTACTCTGTCCTCGGCAGGGGAAGCTGGTAGTTTCTCTGTGCTATAATTAGCCACTGCCAACGAATGCACATTGCGTCACAGGAATTAGTCTTGTGGCATTCCTACCTTTGCCTTCCAAAACGAAGGAAATATCTTTCAGTGACAGCTATTACGCCAAAGGAATAAAGTACTAAGGGAACAAATATACCCTTAGCTGCTTGGTCAAGGTTATACAGTCTTCACTGATAGCAAAGATCAATGCAGTTTAAAAGGGAATGGTGAGTGGTCCCCTGCTGAGGATATATTGACACATACATAGCTTCTTTTCCCTGGAATTCCCATCATAAGAGAGCGGCTTGTAGTGTTTTGATATGGTTTTAGTTCATGTCCGTTCATTTAGCAGTGTGTACTTCCCAGATCATGCCGGCTTTGTCCTCTGTAGGTCCTTCAGCATAGGGGAGGATGTATCTGTTTTCCGTCACTGCAGCTTCCTCCCAGGGGACAATCTGGGGATTTTGCAGCCTGGTTTATTGCAACAAACCAGGCAGAACCTGCCACAAATCAGTAACATATCTGGTCTTTTATGAACATATTAGTGAATCCTAAGGACACTTGTTCTGATTTGAGTAAAACTGTTGTGAATTAGCAACTCCCTGGAAGCCAATAAAGTTCAAAATCCATGCAAGTCTGTATGCGACCAGCGATCAGATCAGTCTGGATCCTCATGAGCAGTACCTATTGGATCAGCTACCTAATGTGGATGGAAAGACTGGATGATTCATGTAATGGGTCAAAATTTAAAACTCATTGCAATATTATATTTACTGTGTACTTGTGCATCATGCAGTCAGTGTTACTTGACTGATGTTACTTACAATAGTTTCATGTCATACAACTTGTTACTTTCTACGCTTTAAATAAAGGCAGTTGAAATCAGTAACTTAGTGTAATGGTGTGGATATTCATAGTTTCATCTTGTGCTATTTCTGCAAATATTATAGTAGCTGTAGAAACCACGACTGTGGACCAGTGCTAACCATTGCATAAAAAGACAGTTCCAGCTTGGAAAAAACATGCAATGTAAGTAGAAAGTAACTGAACTTTATCTGGGGATATCTAGGAAGTTAGCACTGAATACACCTATTCTTTCTTGAGCTGGGGTTTTCTTCAACTTTGTTTCAGACCCAATTCATGGGTAACATTTCCCACTCCCCAGCAGTAGTAGTCAGAAGAAGAAATTAAAATGTTAAACCTGTGGCTGAGAGATCAAAGCACGGTATTTTTCTTTAATAAATAAAAACAGTGTCTACTGCTCTGTTCTCTCATGCACAAAGTTGCCATGTTGAAACTTGATTCAATTCTTAGAAATCTTGCCATTTTTCTTTACATTCCTGTTTTCGTTCTTTTCACAAATTAAATCGCTACAACCTGTGACAACAAATAGCACTCTAAGCCACAGGGAATTTTAAAATTCAACAATAATACATGCTATTAGTAGGACACTGCAGTTACTTAGGCGATTACAATAGCACCTGCTTTCAAAACACAATAGTTATACTGTAAAATTCTTGGATGTTAGTTAGATTGGAAAGTAATATCATGCTAATTTAGTAGTAATTTTATAATATGAAGTTATGCTATCACAAAATTACCCTATTGATTCTATTATAAATGTGATTTGTTTCTTTAACTCATTTTTCTCTCAAACACTTTGCCCACCACAGAATAGTAGATATTTTCAATAAACACGAGCAGAAGCCACTTCAGGTGCCAGGTCTCATAGTCAAGTGAAAGCATGACAATCGCAGCTTTCTTCTAAAGGCAATTAAGCCTCTGGATGTAAAAATAAGAAATGAAAACCTAACCTGCATGCAATGCAATTGCAACTTGCTTGCAATGTTCATAATCATAAAATAGAGGAAAGTAACCTTACATATATGGTCTTATGGTTTACGTTTTTAAGCCAGTCTCCTTATTTTTTGAGATTCAATTATTTAATAGTTGGGTGTTGACAGTGCTGCATAACTAACTGATGGAGACATTGCATGAAATGAATCACAGTTCCTACAGCCCTTCTGGGATGTAATGATTTTGCTTGCTTTTGGGGAAGTGGAAGAGAGAGAGATCTTCGCATACAGCAGGAACAGCAGCTAATCAAATCCCATTGTGAAATGATTCGAGCACAAAGGGAGAGATCTAGCTTCCTCCTAGACAGAGGCTTGTGTTTGCTGATCACAGGAGCCAGCCCTTTGGTGACAGGATAGTTTTTAGTTGACAACAGTACTTTTGCCTGCTGCAGAGATTATTCCAGGCGCTCAGTATGGAAAATGGCAATGCCAATTCCAAGAAAATGGTTTTAACAACATGAGACATCCTGTTGATAGCAAAGCTCATTACCATGAAAGAGTGCTGAGCAAACTACTGTGCTACTTAGGCTTGTTTTGGAGATGGAAGGACTGTGTGTCTGCTACCTCAGAACCTTTCATCTTTTATCCTTACTGGTGTGTACTCGGTAAAATAAAATAAATAAATATAATTTATAAATGTTCTTTTCCTTTGCAAATCTTAGTGTTCTAGACAGACTGGTAAGTATTATCTCATTTTACAGGTGAATTAAAGGCACAGGGAAATTAAGCAATTTTTGAAGGGTAACAAGAGGAGGAACACAACCAGCTGCTTTTCACCTATGCTCAGTCTGTTGGACCAGGATCAACCAGCTTGTGGATGCTGAAGGCAGCTCTTATTTCTACGGTGAGCCAGACCAATGCAGCTATGTTTTAGTGACATTATACTTGGCAGAATAAACTCTGCCAAACATGATCTGCATCAGCGCCACGAACTTTTCTACCATTCTCATCAAAGCGTGCATAGTAGTAAGTTAATTGGGTTGGTTCTCTTTCAGGCTGTGTTTTGGGAATTCCGTGTAAAAGACCTGAGCTAGCACTAATTATGTAGATCTCTTCATGTGGGCTCCATGCTCCATCTTATCTGCAATGTTCTTGCTAGATGAAAAATCCCAGTGATAGAGGATACCCACTGCTGAAAGCAATAATCATATTTCAGTATCGGTGACCTAGGTTCTGTTCAAGTATCTATGCTTGGGCTTTTTGTGCTGTTATTTTTATTACAGCGACTCCTATGTATCCTACCCAATACCAGAGTTTCAGTGGCCAAATTCAGCATGAAACACATAAGCAGAGGCAATCTCTACTTTTTAACAGTTCACAAACTGAAGCTAAATATGCAAGAACGAATTGTTGCATATTCCTCTCCCCAAAAAAGCTAGAAAATTTTCCAGATACCCAACAGCATTGAGATTTGAGGCAAGGTTGAAAAGGATGCTGATAAAATCCTGAAGAAGCAATCTGCCTGTGGAATAAGAATGTCCACATAGGGTGTTAAATGTGTGTAACAGAAGGAAGACGCCACACCTGCCTGGTAAACCTCCTGATGTTGACTGATCTTAAGTTCTGACCTCGTAATGTGGTCCCTGAAGATGGACTACTGCGTAAAACTCTGTTCTCTTCTGCAGGACTGAGCAAGCCTGCAGCTTACATTTTTCCCCTTGAGTCAAACAGGAAGTCTGCGGCCAAGTTGGAGAGTGAACACGCATCTCCTAAGCCCCAGTTCAAACTGGATTTCTAAAGACCATCTTTTGCCTCCCCTTCAGTTAAGAATCTCATTCAGGCTTCATTTTCTTTATAGTTTTTCCATAATCTATGACTTCAGCCTTTCATATACCAAAACCGTTCATCACTCATGTCAACTGATACCTATGCAGACAGGCAAGGTGCAGTGAGAACGGTTCCTCTCTGCAACACGTGCAGATTATCTAGCAGTGTGGTGAGTGGAGCGCTGATCAAAGGCAGCACAGTGGGGCTCAGGAGCTTCAGTGAAATGTCAGCTGTGCTCCCAGTATCACAGCTAGAATCCAGAGAAGGCTGGAAGAGCAGAAGAAAGGGAGGAGGAGGGAAGGACCGAGGCTTTCTACTTCAATGTGAAGTTGTTTGATTCAGAGCTGGAGGATTTACCTTATGTATCTTCAGCCTTATGTGTTCTTCCCTCAGAAAGTTTCACAAACAAGGTTACATCATGACATCTGATTTGTAATCTTTACAGAATAATCAAGCATTTTGCTCTTTCATTATCTTGTCTAATAGCAGGTATTTGCCTACACAAGAAGGAATCATCTTAGGACACCAGACATAGTCATTACAAGGATAAACTTAGGTGAGGCAGGGAGTTAAGGTACTCTGAGATCACAGGAATATTCTCACTAGCTAGAGAAGATGATTCATCAGGAAATGTTAATGTAGGGTCACAGGTAGAAAAGTCATATTCAGGCCAGAAACACAAACAAGCTGGATTTGTTTGTCTTAAACCTGGCTTCCAATATTTGGTTTTTTGCCTTAGTTCTTTATGGTGATTTTAACTTTTGGTTAAGATTATCCTGAATCGATCATTACAGCAAACTAGTGAAACAGATCTAGCACTAGGCTTGTATATCCTAGTCAATACGAGGCAAACATGACTGCTGAGTAGATTCAGCCAAAGACAGACCAGTGGGTTCATCCGACTCAAGAAATACCTATAATTACTCTTTCATTGCTTTGCTCAACCCTATTCACTTACCCCAAAACTTCTTAATTACCGATTCTGGGCTGGCAGGAAAAATGCACAGTTGATATGGGCAGATACGGTGTGGTTTCTGTACACTGAGAGAGGAGGGAGAACTGTGCTCCAGTCAAGATCATGTAAGGAAGGAGATACGTCTTCTAGAAGGATTGTGCTGCTTCAGTTTTCCTGAAGGTGCTCGTGCTCTGTGCTATATGCTATTAGCACTTGATGGATTCACTCACAGTAGCAAAGCATCTTGAACCAAATGGTGTTGGACTCTAACACAAGAGTTTGCAGGTCTGGCTGGATTGTCCAAATTGACCCGGAATGGCTGTATACTTCCCATTTTTTCACCTGGCTATATAGGGGCAATTCTCTATGCCAAAATGATCAGTCTCCTTAACATAAAATGAAATAAAATTAAGTAACGCGCTCAGAGATACAGCTTGTTCTGCGCAAACTATTGCCAAACATGAGGCAGATGGGCCTCTCCCTGTAATATTAAACCTCTCAGCACTCACGTTATCCCACCTCAGAAGAGTTATGATACCATATGAAAAACATCATTCATATGAAGAAAAATTTTCAGTCTTTTGCTTAAATATTTTTAAGACTGTCAACATGAAATGCAACTTTAACACAACAGGGTGACGACAGGTCATATATAGCCTCTAAATCATAAGCCACACATTATTAAAGTCGCACTCCCTCTCCTCCCCAGCTGTACCGTCAAGTGAGGCCTGCCCAGGCTAAGCAAGGCCCAAGCGACCAGCCGGACATCACCACAGACCCGCA
>NW_008794665.1:5954896-5962215 GCF_000699145.1 Aptenodytes forsteri
CTGGCTCCCGCCCCGGCTCCGGCGCATCCCCCGGGCCCGTCCCATGTCGGGCTGCGACTTCCACTCCTCGCTCCAGGCATCGCTCGCTTTCTCCCGGCCGTGCTAAACAAGTTACCTGTTACAGAAGGGGAGAACCCCAAACGTTAAATCGCCGTTAAACTGTTTCAGCAGGAAAATTATCCGATAAGACGTTTAAGATGCCTGCCCTGGTAGATGGTAACAGAGTAAAATGTAGCGATAGAGTAAAACGTACCAGGCCTCTCGGCCCCAGCTCGTTTGCACCGTACTTAAAATTCCTCTCTGTGCAAGTACTAGTAAGTCAGAGGCCATGCACATACAGAAAATGGGATTTTAGCGGAAGGCCTAAAACACTGCCTCTTCGTTTGTCTAAAAGGTTAAAGAGAGCGTCTGTACTGATTTAAAAAAAAAAAAAATCTGTTTCTGGGAGCCTGCTACATACACAAAGTTAGGGGTTTTTATTTTAATAACTTTTATAAGTATTTTCTGGGTGAGGGAGTGAAAATACCTATTCATTAATCATAGCTCTGTCACAGAGCAAACAAGAAAGATAACTAAATACTAGCAAATTCATTAGGTGTTCAGTGCGTTTCAGTGCTTTGCAAACTGGAACTATCTGAGCTCAGGCTCAGCTGTGATAATACAGGCAGAACCTCAAGTAGTGTCAAATAACAAGATTAGTTCGGCGATAATAAGTAAGAGGAATGCTCTAACAGAAACTCTCTGGAAATAGAAAAGTCTTCAAAGTGTAGAATCAACCTTATACATTTATCTTGCAGCACTAAGCTATATGACTTTAATAGTGCTGGAAAATGATTTAATTTAGAACAGGCACAATTTATTTAAAACCAGGTTTGAGTCCTTTTTTTCCACCATGTTTATGCTGCTTGTAAACGTAAAGCCCCATTATCTTTCCCACGACAAAGAGACCCGTTTTAAATGAACGATTCTTCTTTCCATGCAACTACTCTCTCATCTGAAAATGCTGTTAATTATATTTACCGAATAGAGAAATTCAGCTGCTACAAAGTTGGGAGGAAGGGGATACAATAAGCTACAGAACAGTGCAGCTTCTCATATTCCTAGCATTTGGCAGTTTCCTACTTAAGTTATTGCCCTTTTAACCACAAGTTGTATTTAAAATTTGTTAAGCTTAGTAATGCTTGAGTTTCATCTCTTCTTGCTTCACTTGTCCAAACATACATTTCTGTAACAGGATTATTTGTGCAGTCTCTGTACTTATTCACATTACATAGTAGTAATATAATTTATTCTGAAAACCTCTGGTCAGAAATTTTTTTAATAGAATGATCAATGGGGGAGAACTGGTTTGCTGTCATGTTATTTACCCCATTAACAGGTACTTCCTTGAATTTGGAGGGAGGGCAAGAAGCAAACGACTGAAACCTTAAGTAGAGACCAAACATGTGAAATGTCAGTCCCAAAAATATCAAACATAGGTAAAAGAAGGAACAGAGTCAGAAAGTGCTTTGAGACCTGGTAGAATTTAATGAGCGTACCTGAAAAAATCCACTGCCTCTAGTTCTTAGTGATTTTTTTGACTGGTCTTGTGCTAAACACTCTAAAAAGGGGAAGCAGAGTTACAATTAAAAATACATAGCTATAGAGAAAACATTTTGACACTTTTTTTTTTTTTTCCCAACAGTCAGCTAGGATAGACTAATATCTGCTATATCTTCCTCTTAAGGTGGATATGAACAAAAATGGAGGAAAAAACAGCAAAACTCTACAAGGTGCTTAAAGTTATGGCATAGGGTAAATGCAACATGGCGAGGATTTTCAAAAGAAAATCATAGGACGCCACATCCTAGGCACCTAAATTAAGCACTAAGAGAGGATCATTTTTTAAAAGTTTCTAGAAGTCATTGAAACCTTATTGCTCATTAAAGACTCTTGTAATTACCTGCACTCAGAGCTGCTGTCAGTCTAAAGTTTCATCTGAGAAAACCGGATTGCCTCAGCAAGTGCTGCCTCTTCTATATTGTTGTGGTCTTAGTCTGTCCTGTCCTAAAGTCATAAGCCTCTAAGAGCAGGGGATTCCCAGTTCTGGGAGTTATTTTGCAGTGGCAACTTACAGGGTCATATCTATTGAATTACTGTTAGTGACAGACTATTAGACAATAGAGGTTAGATTAATACTCTCTTTTGTGTTTACTGCTGCTACAAATTACAGAGGAGCATATGCTTTGGCAAATGACATATCAAACATGTCAAGCATTTTTCTTTGCTTCTTTTTGGAAGGTGAGAAATAATACTGATCTTAAAACATTTTGAGTGCATTAGTATTTGTCCTTTGGTGGCATCTACTGAACTTAGTCAGGGACCAGCACTACAAACGCTCGCTAGCATAGACCTTGTTTGCAAAGGCAGGCCAGAACCCAAATCTGGAACAGTGCAGTGCTTTGCTTGTTAGCTCTTTTATCACTTCTGTAAACCTTCATTAGCTTCCAGGCAGATGCAACTTCGGTTCCTGTAGTGCATCAGTTGTAGAAACAACAGACCAAAAGCATAGGGAGGATCCTTTTGTATAGGATATTGTATAGTGCGCTGATTAAAAATCGAGACACCTGTTGTCTGTTGTGACCTCACCAAATCGTAAGGGAAAACAGAGAGGAAGACTGTTAACATCCAGTGCAAAACTCCTGAAGTTAAAAGCAATGAGGGAGGAAGAAAAGAATGTTTGACCTTGGGTTTGAAAGTGGATATCTAAATTGTCACGCTGCTGCTGCTCAGAGGCCTCTTTCAGTTTCTCGTCGTAGCTGCTTTACCCTTTCCTTCTCAAGTTCGCTGAAATGAACAGCGTTGTCTCATGCTGGTGTTGCTTTTTATCCTGGTACGTGTCATCAAAACGGCATAGACGTTCACCTCAAAATAGCACGTGGTTAGAATTTCAAGGTTTATGTAAGAATCTAGGTGCTAGTTGTCTTTCCATAAACATGACACAGTCCTGTGTGGGCTGTCTTACACTTGGCTTACACGTTAAAAGGGACTTTAATGTAACAAGCTGCCAGGCAGGAAGAGGACAGTTTTGTGGATCATCTTTTACAGTACTGAGGGAAAGAAGGGTGATACCATTGTAACAGAGTCTTCAGAACCCATTTGAACAATGAATTTGTCATTTGCAGAGTGGCTTGCTAACTTACCCATAGCTTTGGCTTTTAATTTATTTGAAGTGTGCTATGTTGCTAAAAGGACTATCAACTCTCTACCTTCATAGCTGCTGAGTAAGCTAATAGGCATATTAAAGTGGTGCATGGAATCCTTTGTGTTTAGTTCGTGTAGCAATGAGAACACCCTTAAGAGACCCAAGCGAACAACAGAAAACAGTTAGGATAGAACTGCTTATTAGTTCTGAAGAGAATGTAATTAAGTAATTTGAATTTGCATGAAGAATTTCATCAGTTTAGAGAATATACAATCACAGTTCCAATCTTCGTTTTGACTGGCAGCTCATACTTGTTAAAATTTTGGCTTGCAGTTGAGCTGTTACTGTAAGAAGCTGCTTTTGGGTCTGCATAGGGTCATTTCCACAGAAATTAGCTAAAACATAAATCGAAGTGAAAGATATCAAAGGAGTAGTTGGTGAAAGACGAGCGGGGACCACTTGCTTTGATTTGACTGTCAGTGGCTGGCCAGTCCCTTTCTGTTCACAGTGTATGTGTTTCTTATTTTTCTGGACTTGTTACTGTTGGACTAAAAGTTAAGACAACCTCTCCTCAAAAATTTAACTGTGGCCTATGGTCTGTGGCCTCAACTTCTTGGAATTCTCTGGGCATTCATGTTTCAGTGATGTTCCTGATGCTTTCCAGGACTTATCTTTGGGATTGGTCTCTGTCTAACACAAGTCAAGTTTGAAGACTAACCTCTTCGATACTCTACTCTCCATTTCTGGCTCCAAAGACTGCCTCTTCCCATGCAGCAGAACTGATAAAGAATCTCCAGAATCAATGTAATTGCTGAACTCTGAGTTATCAGCTGTGAAAATAAACAGTCTTGTGAATTGCCTTACATCTGCTTCAGAAAGGTATGAATGGCTTCAAAAACACAGAGCAGCTTACAGTTGTAGGAAGATATCTTTGCATTAGTTTGGGTGAAGCTTTTCTCCCATCCCTGGCCACCCAGTCCAAAGATCTGTGACTTTTTTACTTTGTGACAGTATCTTGTTTCTCATTCCCTAGAAGCAAGGTCATGTTGATTTTTCAATCTAAAAGTATAAGCTTTTGGCAGTCTTTCGGCAATAACAAGTCAGTTTATGATCAGTGTACACATTGGTGTAATTGGGGGCTTTCCAGAGACTCCCAGATTAGAAATATGTAAAGAAATCATTGGCTAGTGAGGACAAAACTCTTTATCAGCAGTTAGCATGATACAAATATTAAATAATAACCATGATAAATAATATCCTTGTACTTCCTATTCCTGTTTTTTTCTAATTTCCTTTCTCAGAGGTTACAGCTAGCATGTTCCTGTTTCATTTGGATGAACCCAACTGGTTGTAAGTCTCCCATAGACATGACTACTGTTCCGATTTTTTTTTTTGTCGTGTCGGGCAGTTTCAAGCTGCATTGAGATGCCACTTGCTGTTTAGTTGCTAGTCTCTTAATGATGTTTAATTCTGATGTGAGACATTTCCTTTTTGTGTGTCAATCTTAGCCCAGTTGTATTCATCACACGCTTGATAGGTGCCCTGCTTCTGGTTATGGTGCACCTGTTGGAATGTCTGTTCTGTCTTGGAGTTCAGAGTAGCTTTGTAGACATCCACCTCTTCGCCAACAGTCAGGTTAGAAACTCAATTTGGAATTTTTTTTTCAGTGACCAAATATTTTTCCTCGCTTCTAAAGTATGTTCCAAGTAGTCCTTCACGTAAGGTCAGAAGGTGCATTTGGATTCCTATTGATGGGGTGTTCTGGAACAGTAATGATAGAAAAGAAGAACAGGCACTGCTGTCCAGGAAACTCAGTGTTTTGTGTAACTGAAAATGTTTAAGTATCTCTGTTAATTGTTATTATTTAGGGCTTACAGCTTGTTGGGGGAACTGAGAAAAGAGCAACAGAGATTAGTCTATTGTAGTGACTCTTAGCAAATTTTGTCCATTGTTATGTGTAGGGACTGCTGCAAGTGCAGGTGTGGAAAGACTACTGGAAGTTCTTACAGTGTCTTTAGCATTTATACAGTCGTGGTGCATTCCTAGATAAATGCAATAAGTGTGGTTTTCACTTCAAAGGCTATAGAAAGCTCAAAGAACATAAAATTAGTCCCACAAAGTGTTTTCATTACATGGTGTACTTCAGAAAATTCAAATTATTAAGAAAAAGCCACTGTGCTCTAACTGGTGAAGTATTAGCATGAACATATGCTCTATTATTACAAATAAAATCAAGCTGTACAGAATAAAGTAACTTCTGAGACCTGCAACCTACCTAGCATCCTTAGCCTGCTCTATTGCATTTCCTTTCTTGTACGTCTTGATCTTGAAAAACAAACTGTAGAACAAAATTTTGCTATGTTCTGATCCTAGATCGTTTAAAAGAGGAACTTGATTACAGTGTCTTGTCTTACAAAGTGCTTGTGCTCCAGCTCATTACACTTCGTTTCTAATTTTAAAATATTTTTAAACTCTCTTCCATTTCTATATGAGTGTTTCGATTTAATGTATTCTCCATAAATTTAGAAAAATGCTCTCTCCTTTATTGCACCATGGTACTTGAATTACACTGGAGTACTGTCACAGCATGTTTTGCTGGAAAATTTGATCTACCTTTAATATATATAGATCTTATGCCAGGTGCTGATGAATTTCTTAAAAAGGACAGTAAGCCTTTCTCTCACCAGTATGTCTGGACGATTTATAATGATGTAGCAAGGCAGCTAAGTCTGCAGAGGATACTTGAATCTCTTAACTGTACTTAAAAGAAGTTCCTCAGCTTGGTAAAAAGCAATTTTCTGTGGCTTGACTCACCCGATCTCAGGACTCTTTTTTTTCTCTGTGTATTGTAGAAACTGGTTGCAGATCCCTGAGCAAACAGAGCTCTGAAAAATAAAACCAAAAAGATTGGTGAAGGTTTTGCTAGTGCTTATCTAATAATCTGTATAATTTCTACCAAAAGTTTCTAAAAAAACTTTGAACAAATAAAATGAGGAAAACTTCAAGAAGCTAAAAACTGAAATAAGCAATTAAAAATTGAATTATAAAACATACTGAATAGTTCTTCATATACAGAATGTTAAGATACTGGCACTGAATATACTTACTGCACGTAATCATGCCCAGTTTGCTAGTACATAGTGCTGGTTTACCTCGGGTGAGCAGAACCCCTGTAATTTTAGGATTCCTCATTTCAGTATATCTTTTATTTGTTTTGGATTTATTCTCTTCCATTGAGTCATCTTCTAAAGTATTAAAATTAAACTTCAGATGAAATTCGAGGAGTCAAATTTTTACCTTGGCTACAGTAAAACCCAGGTTTTAATCTGGGTCTTCTTTCTTAAGACTTACCCACAGAGTCTTGTTTGCCCTCAGAGCCTTGCTGACTGAGCAACCCCATTCCCTGCCCTAAGCCTAAGTTATTTGAGAGTAGCTGATGCTGCACCATACTGAAGTGGTGTCAAGAGCCAATCTAAATTCCACCTGTCTTTAGTTTCAGAATGGCTGCGGTTATTGCCTTTCCTGGGCGTGCTGGCCTTGCTTGGTTACCTTGCTGTTCGTCCGTTCCTCCCCAAGAAGAAACAGCAAAAGGATAGCTTGATTAACCTCAAGATCCAGAAGGAAAATCCAAAAGTAGTGAATGAAATAAACATTGAAGATCTGTGCCTCACTAAAGCTTACTGCAGGTGTTGGCGTTCTAAGACGGTAAGACACTTTGTGCTACTGTAAGATTAGAGATTGAAATTTGCATATTTTTATCAGTGCTTCAGTGGTGAATTGCTACATGTTGACCTGTTGCTTTTCTCTGGAGGTGCAACAAGTTCCTGGTTTTTGAGAATGGCAGAGTTTTTATTTTTTCTCTTCACTGTAAACCTATCTACATGCAGAAAGAAACTGTAGAAACTTCTAAGAAACACAGAAGGGTTTTTCTAGAAACACTTACAGAGTGACCACCTGTGAGTAGATTAAAACCAAGCAAGCCTTGTTTGATATTTGGAAATATATTGCAACCAATTAGAAGATAACTACTCTATTTTGCAGAAACAATGCTTAGAAAGTTGTTCATATTAGAATGAAAGTAAGGCTGGACCTGTGTTGGTGAGGGAGAGCATATCCCCATCTGGTCCAGAGCAGC
>NW_008794665.1:5962292-5965660 GCF_000699145.1 Aptenodytes forsteri
CCAGTAGATGACTGACATATAATATATATATTATATATATAAAAAAAAATATATAGATGACAGTTTGGATAGTCTGTATACCCCAGATCAACTAGATGTAATGGGTATTTTTCATCTACCCTCAGTTTCTTTCGAATGTCCTGACTGCACTCTGGTTTTGTGCTCTCTGGACCGAATGCTTTCCTGTTTTAACAAAAAAATCTGCCCTGGACCTAAGAAACCCTCTCAGCTATTCTCCCTCCTCCCTCCCTCCTCAGAATAATCACTTCAGCAAAGTATTTCAGTTTTCCTTAAAACAGTACTTTCTTGTTGCAGATGATTAAATCTATTAAGAGCACTTTTACTACTTCCACAATAAACCTTAAGCCATTTGTGGCTGCGATGGCTGCTTTGCTTGCTGTTCTTTCATGGAAAAGGCTTTGTCCCTAACTTTGTGTCTAAGAACAGCAATTTTAGGACCTCACAAACTTAGTTACCTGTTAGCAGTGGTTTTTTTCCGTAGTAACATGTGTCTTCTCTCTGAGAGGACACAGGGAGTTTGATGTTGAAACGGGACATAGGAGGAACTAGCAACACTATCAAAGTGCTCTTGGTGTAGGAAGAAGTATAAAAATTACCATGCAATTGCTGTACAGAGTTATACTAATTCCTCATGTATGTTTTCTTCCAGTTCCCTGTCTGTGATGGCTCCCACAACAAGCACAATGAATTAACAGGAGATAATGTAGGTCCACTAATACTCAAGAAGAAAGAAGTATAGCAGATGCTTAATCCACTAGATCATGACTGATAAAAAGTCTTTTTATACTGTTGTAGTTGCAAGGGACAGCATTTTATTATGTGATTGGTATGATTTAGTCTAATGATTGTTGTAGATTTCTTTTTGGAATAAACTGCGTTTAGACAGTGCTAAATCTGTCAGTGTTTTGATACTTCTAAGAAGAGTTACGTCTGCTTTGTAAAACTGTAAAGTAACTATCTCTGTAAATAAGTCGTTTATTTCAATAATAAAATGACTTCCTACAATTAAGCCTTTTTTGTGTGAACATGCATTTATAAAACTGTCACTATTTCCAAGTGACAGAAGTGCACCTTTCTGTTGATTTTGTTCTGCTGAGAAGTCATGTTTTGTTCTGCTTTTCAGGAACAAATTTAAGTGCACTTAAGTGGGGAAAAAAGATAATAAATTCATCCTTTGTGAATGTACCTAAGCATATCACTGAGGGCAGGCAGCATAGCAATGTTAAGTTATGCTAGGTGAAGGTCTGGCCTGTGCAGTGCCTAAGCGGGCAGTTTGTTAGTCTCATGCAAAGTAGCCCAGGTCAGACAAACCCCACACAGCTGGACAGTCTCATACCATGTTCTAGGTG
This sequence comes from Aptenodytes forsteri, assembly GCF_000699145.1. Lineage (NCBI taxonomy): Eukaryota > Metazoa > Chordata > Aves > Sphenisciformes > Spheniscidae > Aptenodytes > Aptenodytes forsteri. Next base: position 5,963,663 of record NW_008794665.1, read on the forward strand.
GAGTGCTGCAGTTCCAGACCATGTAAACTAAACTATCGAGCAGGTCAGTCCCTAACATTATCCCTTTATTTTGGGCCCCTGTGTTGATTGTTCATGGGCTCCTGTAAGGAAACACAAATTTGCTCCTTGCAAGTTCACTTGCACTGTAGCTGCTACCTTTTGTAGCGGGGACTTTCATGGGAGGTATGGGTTAAATGACAGAACCAAGAAAGCAGAGCTGAGCTGTATTCTTGGCTTGTTACCCATTCAGAATGATTATTTGGGCAAGTTAGAACTTCGCTGTGGTACAGCTTAATTTCAGATGCAGGTAAATAATTACTACTTATCTAACTGTTAGACTTCTAATTAATTCTTCTGAAGTACTTTATTCTTCAATGAAAGACTGTATCCATCGGTTTAAAAATAAAAATTTCATCCATGCTACAATTTTAGACTAAGGCAGATTTCAGCTGTTCCTTAATGGCATTTCATTTGACCCATTGTTAGGCAGGTGGGAAGACCCACAGTGGTGTGCCATTGCCAAAGCTGATCACCACAGTGCTGAAACTGAAAGCAAGTTAGGAAGCAGTTCCTGCATAACGGGTCTCACAGCAGCGGTAGAACTAAGGTAGATCATTCCTCCTGCATTTATAACGGTTGTAGTTCTAGGTACCTAAACCTCTTGCCTTGCAGCAAAAGATGGCAGATGAGGATGTGATTGTTAAATGCCTGCTTTTACAAACCGTGTAATAGAACCATGGTACAGTCTTAAATGTTTAAATGCTTCATGGTGGTCTTTCTTACCTTGATGGATGAGCAAACCATAAACATTATAGTAAGATGTAACGTTTATAATAGAGGAAAATCCATAATGTTACTAAGTGTCTTATACTCACTCTTCACTTATAGATGCGATATATTGAACTCCAAGCCCCAATTCTTGGGTTTGGTGAAGAAATTACCATGTGAAATGCAAAAGCCTGTCTTTAGATTTTTTTTTTTTCTTCCCCAGGCTTCAAAATCCACAGCCTATTGTAGCAGGCTGTTGTTATATACAAGTCTATATGCGCTTCCAGCTTTTATCAGGATACTTTTGCATTCAAATAGTTTTGATTTTCTCCTAAGTCTGAGAAGTAAACTACATACATCAATCCTGTTTTCACTTCCGTGGCTCTACTCAGATGAACCCTGTTAGAGTAAGTAATACAGCAAAATTGGTTTTATTTCTCCTACAAAGCTCCTCTAAAAGGAGAATGACTGTGTAAGATTTAACCTCTTGACTCTCTCTCTAGCACAGCTTGATTATGTAATTAATTTTTTCTCCCTGTTTGCTGTTAGATGAGATTGCTGCTAAACTATCTACAAATGTGGCTATGGAACAAACAGGTGGTTTTTGTTTGTTTTTGCTTATGTCTATAGGGGAATGGAACACAGTTGTAGTATGGACCTGCAATAGCAGCACTTAGTCACAGTTCCTTTGTAGAAAGGACATTTTAATAATTTCCACAAGATAATAATAAAATGAAGATCACAAACAAGATAAATGACCATTTCCTTGCATTTCAAAATCTGTCAAGGTAATACTGTTTCTCATGGCCACAGAATTTTCTATAGAAAATCTCAAAGAATTTACTAACCGGTTCAAATTATCTACTTACTTAAAGTCTACAGGGATAGATAGCTGTCATGGTTTAACCCCAGCTGGCAACTAGGCACCACGCAGCTGCTCAATTCACTCCCCCCTGGTGGGGTGGGGGAGAGAATCGGGAGAGTAAAAGTGAGAAAACTCTTGGGTTGAGATAAAGACAGTTTAATAGGTAAAGCAAAAGCCGCACACGCAAGCAAAGCAAAACAAGGAATTCATTCACTACTTCCCATGGGCAGGCAGGTGTTCAGCCATCTCCAGGAAAGCAGGGCTCCATCATGTGTAATGGTTACTTGGGAAGACAAACGCCATCACTCCAAACGTCCCCCCCTTCCTTCTTCTTCCCCCAGCTTTATAAGCTGAGCATGACGTCA
>NW_008794665.1:5966045-5983467 GCF_000699145.1 Aptenodytes forsteri
TCAGCTGTCCTGGCTGTGTCCCCTCCCAGCTTCTTGTGCACCCCCAGCCTGCTCGCTGGTGGGGTGGTGTGAGAAGCAGAAAAGGCCTTGGCTCTGTGTAAGCCCTGCTCAGCAGTAACTAAAACATCCCTGTGTTATCAACACTGTTTCCAGCACAAATGCAAAACACAGCCCCATACAAGCTACTATGAAGAAAATTAACTCTACCCCAGCCAAAACCAGCACAATAGCTAAGAACTGAAGTGTCTGCAGAGTGCTGTGTCTCACCAGCAATTGTGAGAGTTGAACCAATTACCTGCTAGGATGTGCTTGGTCATGTCTTGCCACTGGATGACTTTTCTAACCTAATTTGGAAGCTCCACACAAAGGGATAAATTTGCCCCTAATGCTAATAAGGAGCAGGACTGAGGCAGTAGACCAGGTCTTCACAGCCTTGGTGCAAAATCAGGGGAAGCTGAACTTGGCATGTCATGACATGCCTTTTCACTCTACGAGAACAGAAATGTTTACTTTTCTTTTGATTATGAATTTGAACAATAGTTATAATAGACTACAAATAAACTTGTAAAACAAATACGTTTAGAGAAAGGTGTCTGTCTTGTGGCAACTACGAGACAAAGTAAATGCAATTGAAGTGCAGCTGGCACAAAATTTCATCTCTTGCACTCCGTTTATTTAAAAAGCAAAATGCAAAAACTGTATCATTCACTGTTTTGTGGCTATATTACACCATGAGTGTTTCAGTTAATTTTAGACTTCAGCCTAAATTCCCTAAAACACTCAGTCTGGCTGAAAAAGAGAGAGAAAACAGTGATTATAATTACATTATCACTGCATCCCCTGGCCTGTACGACTCCCTGCTTCCAGATGGCCAATTTCTGTCTTTTCCCATATGCTGCCTGCTGTAACTCTGCCCGCTGCTTGCCGCCAGGAACGTGCTGTGCCGTCGGATCCTTCTGCTGCAGAGGTTCTTGTGAGCCTTCTGGAACTGCATACACATACTGTGCTCAGTGCTCTCCCATGTTATGCCTGTGATTATGTCTGCATGACAGCAGGACTCCTCTGGTTATAGTTTACTGCACATTGTGCTCTAATTTTATTTCTTGCAAATAAGAGACTGGCATGGCATAAAGATTTTATTGGCTTGAATTTATGCATTATTCATGAATGATTTAACGGCATTTTGTTAAAAGGAAGGTGGTCTTAAAAGTCATGACTTCACCCACACAAACTGATAAAAAGTGAAATTGTATCTCTCAAAGTTAACTGCTATTTAAAATCAGCTGAAATTGTCATGATACTTATTAAAAAAAACCCAGTCTCATAGGTTCTTAGCCCCGATATAACATTTCTTTTCATGACAAGATGCAAGTGTTTTGTTCCTTTCTGGAAGGCAAGGAGAGGAGCATTATGAAGCATTAATGCTTTTCATTTAAGATCTGCAGGTCTATGTAATAGCTTCAACCTGATTCTTTTTGAAAATTTAATAAAAGCTGGGAGAAAGGAGTCTTGTGAGAAACATCCACATATGGTGGCGAGGAAAGGAAAATTGATTCAATTTCGTTTAGATTAGAGAACAAGATGATGCTTTTCATCGGTATAGCTAGCTATTCAAGCACTCAGAACAGTGGGAGTGATCTAAGGAATAAATTGAGAGTGCACTGAGGTTAAGGGAACATAATAAATCCAATTTATGAGATGCTGTTATGATGGTGAGCAAGTATTAGAGGCTATCGTGAACAAGGGCTGTTTGTCAGAGGTTTGCTTGCATACTTAAGGTTGGGTTCAAGTTTACAGGGCTATAATCCTTACACGTTACACTTCTGTTATTGAACAGACTCTGAATTTAGCATAGTGATCCCTCCCCGCAGGAAGATTCTACTTTTTAGAAAACTTTATGAAAAAAAATGAACTATATAAAGCTTCTACTCCTGTAAGTTTTACTCAAGTAGAATTATTTTATAGACAGTCACTGATGAACTGAACACCATATTCCCTCATCTTACCCATTAGGTTAACAGACATTACAATTTCCAAACACAATAAGCTCCTATTAAAACTACCCCTATTTAAGTAACAGAGTGCCTCCATTAGCCATGCAAAGAAGGCAGAACAGGCACAGAAGTCAATGGCTGACACAATAACCACCAAGCACAGCACCCTAACCATTCATCAGTGTGCAGTTTGAAAGCATCTGCCTTTCTGATCATGGGCAAACATGGACTGAACTAAAGATTGTACGTTCCCCCAAGGAAGCGGAGAGAACAGCAGTGTGTATAGTAAGAAAAATATCAGTGTACTTGACAACTGTTAGGGGAAAACTTAGCAAAGAATTTCCTGGTATTTTTATCACTGTGCTGGAATTGCAGGCTATGAACCTCAAATATTTCTCAGGAAGCTTTCTCTTTGGCTTGGAGAGAAAGACATATACAAAAGCGCACATACTGAGCTGTAATTAATCTGTATACAGAGGCATACGTGGACACTGCAAATAATAGTTTCAGATAGTTTTAAAGGTATTTTTGTACGTTTTTGTGTTGCATATCAAAAGTATAAAAGCTAAGATAGAATTGATTAATTCTTACTAATGCCAAAAATATCTAGACATATCAAATACATTCTATAGCATATCCTGTAAAACAAGTTCAGTGAACTGTAGTGTAGAAATCTGCAAGGAGACCTTGTCCACCTTGATTTTAGGCACGATCTAACATCCTTACTAAAAAATAACAAAATAAAACTTCTAGTTTCTGAGGGATGCTGTACTGACTCCATCCGTCAGAATGGAGCTGGGAATGACCTACTCGGAGCTAGTTACTTGTACAAAACGTAGCAGAGTAAGAAAGATTTGCTGGTATCTGTAACAGGTCAATACTAAGCCCTAACTGATACCAAAGCTAAAGGCAAGAGCAGGATTTTGATCAACCAAGGAGGTTTACTCCTGGCTTTAGGACAGTCAAGGAGAAGAGAAAGAAAAGTCTTCTGGGAATGGGAAAATCAAGTGTGAACTATATTGCAACTGACTGTGCAGGAGGCATCTATATTAAATAAAATGAAGAAAACCACATTTGAGCTTTTTGCTCCCCCTGGTGAAATGTTTTGGCAAGATGCTCAACACGAGCATTGCCAGTCATTACCATGATCCACAGCCACACACAGCCTGTGTTTCTGGAAAGACCCACAGGACCCGTAGGTATGTGCTTAGGGTGCTAGCACTGTGTCCTGAACTTCCTCGTGACACCTGCCTTCACACAGCAGCCTTTCTGAAGGTAGGTGAGGCTCCTTTTGCTTTATACCATCCCTCTCAGCACTGCATTTTCAAGGCTGTTCATTTAAAGTCTATTAGTTTTCTGCATCAATCAGAGATAAAAAGTGCCCTGGCAAATTTGAGAGGCCTCCTCCACTCTCCACAGTCAATCCAGCAAGCCACCTCTTGGAAAAATGAGCATTAACTGGCTATATTTTTAGCAAATACCTGATTTTCTTTTCTGCAGTTCCCTGAATGCAGATGTGAGAAGGACCTGATCATGGCATTTTCTCAGCCAGATGAGTATTAACTTAGGACAAAGCAAAGGAGATCCTGGCTGACCCATGAATCTTGATTTGAGGAGAGGTCTGCTGCTATTGCCAAGTTCCCCAACAGGAGCCGAAGAAGAAAGGGACAACTCATTGCACCTTGGCCTTGCCCTGTCAGCAAACCCCACCCGAGAGGAACTCTCCCCTCTGTTCTACAGTGGCCAGCACCAGAACATAGCCACTCACGGTGGCCGAAGAGCTGGCTTTCCCTCTATTGGCATCATGTTGTGTGAAGGCTGAGGCACACAGGTGAAGAAGCAGCCATCCCAATCCCCTACAACCCTTTCCCAGTCCTCATAGCGTCCCCACAACCCTCATCCCGTTTTCAAGCTCAGTCCTTTTTTCTACCAGCACCAGCAACACCTGTATTACCACAGTCCCTGATGGATCCAACTGTCTTTCAGCACATAAGTACCACTTGCTGTTTCTTGCTACGACCAAAGCTGACAGTCCCTTGAAGGCACAAAGGAGTGCATGAGCTGTGAGGAAGAACAGCAATAGGAAGAGGCAAGTTTTAGAACCCGAATGAGGAAGGAGAGGGAATCACTAACCCGTGGCAGGTCTCATTCACTGTGTGTCAGCTGTCTCTAATTCCGAAGCTGCATTCTTTGAGCTGTTGAACTTGTCATCTCACAGCCCAGTTTCAACCATCAAGAAGTTATTCACATTAGCCTCCATTTTCTTCTGTTTATATTCCACCTCATGACTCCGCTCCATGCCTGAACAATTCTGATCCTCTCCCTGGCCTCACACCCACACATTTCAAGTAACTGTTGACTGCTAACTTCTCAGTGACTCACTGCCTGGCCAGCCTATTCACTGTACGTTCAGCTATTTCATCTCTTAAGGCACCATCAACACATAAAAATATTTTATAAAACTCCACCAGGGCTGCTTTTAAAATAGCGGACATAACTGATTCTTGTTTTGGTTTCCTCCAGAAAGATTACAGACATGCTGTGTTTACTCAACAGAAGTGTAAGAGCTGAAGGACCATATTCCTGTAGTTGTCTGTCTTATGAAGGTTCACAGGCCTCTGCCTCTTCTCCAACCTCAGCACCTTCCTCATCCTCCTTGCCATTTGTCTGAGCCTTCTGCAAAAGTCTGGGCCCTGCCAAGCCAATAACCAGGGCTCCAATTGGAGCGGTAATCAAGATAGCCAAGAAAGCTACTGTCAGTACATCCATTCCATACTTTTCTAGTTGCTCATCCTGATGAGTTCTCGCTGTATCCAGGGCAAGGGAACCTATTGCAGCCTGCAAGAAAGAAAACATTGCTGAGATGGATCAAGTAACCTTTAGCACTGAAAGAGGAAAAAAAGGGACTAATCATCAGTCAACATTTAACATAAATCAGACATTTTTAGTACATTCGACCCGTTCATTTCTAGGCAGTACATAGAAAAGTAAATATTATATTACACCTATGAGAACAATTTTCACTCGGCTAGACTTCGAATTTCCTTAGCTCATGAGTTTATCCGGGTGGTTCCCTCCTGCGAAGAACATTGCTTAGCTGTCATTTTATCCACGTTTTTGGAGAATGTGTGATTAATGAAATTGGCTGGTATATTGCATATTGCAGCTGTTAAAATGCCACACCTTGAGAATGCATTCTGAAAGCAGTCAGCTAGTAGCAGCTTCTGAAAATTTAGTTCACAAATCTTGCAATAATCCTTGCCTGTTCTGATTGTTAACTTTTGTTTGCAAGTAATCATGATATTGAGGCAAAGTCTAAATGACTTAACGATCACTGAAATAAAGGAGCAGGAATGCAGCCAGCCTGAGGCTTCTCTAGCAATAAGGCTGTCAGACTACCCCTTACTAAAATGACCACAGACTGAAAACCCATTCTGAGCCTTTGGTGTGACTGTCCCTGCGGACACTTCATGTGGTGTAAGAGGGAAACACTTTTACCTTTGTTTTGAGAGTTCTCAGAATCTGTATGTAAAGGCACAATAACCTGCAATAGCTGAGAAACAATCAAACTTCCTATAATATATGTACAATCTCTGTCATTATTAAGAGTACAACCCGGACGCAAGCAATACACCTTCACGTAGAAAGCTCTCCATGCACTTTTCAAGCAGACTTAGTGCAGTTAGGAACATGAACTGTCCATATACTACACTCCGCTGTTACTGAGCCTGATCCTCTCCGTGTTTACTGCTGTGCTAGTTACAAGGAGCTTTGCTAAGGACAATAGATACAGCCTGGAATGAAAGTGATGTTGGACTGTTTACCTGGACAGTGGCTTTGGGAATCCATGCCAATGAGACAAACACTTTTTCCTTGAAATTAAACCCAGCAAAACACACCATCAGGAACGTTGCTATGATTCGCACAACTAGAGCAATGCCTAATGTAGCAACACAGAGCCCTGCAACAAAGACAAACACTTCTCAGTACTTTTGTACATAGGTGCCTGAGGGGAATAAGCCTCCTAAAACTAGCTTTACAGTGGGGTTGGTTTTTTGGGGGGTTTTTTTGGGTCAGCCATAGTCTGCTTTGCTTTAGATTTCTCTATAGAGATTCTTTGGAAGCTAGTAATGAAAGCTGGATAATTAGTGAATGATCTTACCAACAGTTTCAGGCCTAAGAGATGTAACAGATACTTCTGCTCCAATTAAACCAAAAAGAAAAGGCTGAAAGATATTCCATGCAACTGCAACAGTTTTTTCTACTTCCCTCTGTAATCAAAACAAAAATAATCTGTAAATTCACAAAAATATGGCCAAGTAGACAAAACATTTAATTAAAGGACAAACTGAAAATGTATCATAAAGATTGTCCAGACTTGCTCCTCCTTCTTTGACCTAATACTAAAAGATTCAAAATCAGTTACGCACCTTTCGAAGGTCAGAGTGTGTCTAGCTCTGCTAGTAAATAAATGCTTGCTAACTCAAGAAGAGAAATAAAAATCACAGATGTTTCAACAGTAACAGAGCATTTTGCAGACAAGAGGAGGAAAATAAAGCATAGTTGATTTTCAGTATTTAGGAAGACGTAATTTGAACAGTTTTGCTATGAAGTTTCCGAGCCTTTGGGAACTGCATGCTTAAACGTGTTCTTCCATTTGTATCTGAGCAGAGTCAGACTCTCAAAAGTTGTAGTCCTGACCTAATTCCACTCGTGCTGCACTCAGAGGCCTGTCTCCATGTGAGCAGGAACAAAGTTAGACTGAGCAAGTCTGAAATCCCATACTAGCAAAATGTGTTGAACTTCCCAGTGCGATGTACTATATGAGGGCAAAGCCATCTTTTCTCCTTGTGTTTACACCTAACAATTCTCCTAAAACAACTGCTGCCAGGATAAACAGGAATATTCCACTTATGTGAAGAAGTACACGTAACATATCTAACAGCACTTCTTTTTCATTAAGTGAGTTCTACAATAGCAAATGAATGTTCAGGCTGGTGTGTGTGGAAAATACAAGTGCAATGCTCTGTCACTTAATAATCAATCCAGGGCCTAGACATGTCCTGTCCTTGGCGGTCTCTCTGGGACTGATCCTGCAACATCTCTTGCTCTTTAGTCAATGGAATGGTAGATGACTGCAGTACAAAAACTTCTGTAATCTTAAAGAGAACGAGGTAAAAATATAGCGACCTCTGATCATTTTTCTTCATTTGCCTCATTTCTCCCTGTTATCTCACCCTTTTCTTTTTTGGCAAAAAAAAAAAATCCTCTTTACAGATATTAGCATTATTTCAGTCTGTCCACTGCCCATTTAACTGTTCCAGCAATAGGTACAATGTTCCTTGTTCTCTGCAGACAGTATTTGCCAAGTGACTTCCACCAGGGACAGTAGGAGGCAGTGGCCTTTGAGAAGCTCAGCAGGAAAACCGTGGTAACATCAATATGTATACATATACATATTGATGTATATCAATATGTATACAGCATGCAGACATCTCTGACTGTATCCGATAAAAGAGAGCTAAGGCATTTGAAATCAACATCCTTAAGGCCAAGAAGCTTCATTGACTGATCAAAAGAATTTAAACTAAGCATTTATAGTCTGTATATACTCTTTTAAGGTCTGTCCTTCTGAAATGGTTTAGAAGCTTTTCAATAGAGAGCTTTATCAATTGTAATGTCCTTAAGTAGTTAAGTCCCAAGATGAGTTTTTCTTTTAAAATTGGACAACAATGTAATACTTTAAATAGAAACCATGGTTTCTTTTTTGTTGTTTTAACAAACCTTGAGATCTTACTGAAGTCAAGGTCTAGATGGGGTAATAATGTGGACTCTGCTATACCTGATCGCCTTTCCTTTCTCTTCTTCTCCCCTTCTCCTATTGCATGTCGCAAGGCTACAGCTGTGGAGAGAAAGATGCCCTCAACACATTAAGTGTAAATGGTATCAAGCAAAAGAGGCAGTGAGACATGCCAAGGTACAGAAATGCAGTGAGGCAGCAACAGTAAGGAGAAGCAGGCTTAGTAGGTAAGAGAAAGTGACTAAAAAGCAGACTTTTGTATGGTTTTTGTATGGCCTTACATCACCATTTATTGTGGGCACCCTGCTCTCTAATTTATCCAGAATACACTGGCTGGGATTTGGGAAAGATGAGAGAGGAAAAAAACCGAACAGGGAACAAAACGTCAGGGTATTCAGGCCATGTACACAACTGTATTTTGGACACCTGTTTATAAATCTTACCATAAAGTGACTGTGTAAGGTTACAGACACTGACAGAACTGGGACATAAAGGTTTGGATTCCTAGTCAAGTGCCTTGACAAGTAAATCTGCTTTACATGGCTTAAGATGTCTAAGAAAAGCTGAGTATTTCTCTGTCAGTATATTAGGCTCTGTATCGATATATATTCACATACATGGTCACTTTCTGTCATGCTAAATGTTAAAGACTTCCAAAATAAATGTAGAATGTTTTTTTTTTTTAATCCGTACACCCCCTAAAGCTTCATAAATGCACCATTACCACTCCTGACAGAAATTCAAACTCCTGTCAAGCCGTACATTCAAAGGAGTTTTGGTATGGTATGCTTCTTTATGTAAACATTCACCTTTTCATCAGACCATCCCACACCTGCAACAAAAGCCAAGACTAATGTGCAGAGCCCTCCTGATCCAGGGAAGCCAAAGTAGATGCTACCAAAAACAGCGAACATGGACAGCCCAAGTACAAAATATGACCTCTTCCATGCCAGAGATGCCTGCAGCCAAGGAAAGAGACAAACAAAAAAGTAAATTTATTTTAGAAATGGAGGAAAAAGGTTACTTCTGTTAATTTTGAAAATAGCGATTTGAAAATAACAATTACCATTAACCATTGCGAAAGAATCAAAGCTTTTAAGTGAGACTTGTACTATTCAGTTGAGTTGAGGGGTTTTTTTGGACATTAATTCCTAAGAAATTAAAATTTTGGAAATTTAATAATTTCTTTCCTCTGCCCATCCAAAATCTTATTGTCAAAAGGCTTTTTGTATCACAAGGAACATGATGCTCTATTCTAACAGCCCTGCTTCAACTTCGTGATAACAGGATTTTCTACCTGTACAGTCAAGTACTGGAACAGTTCATCCAAAGAGAGGTGAAATCATTGCCACTAGATGTTTTTAAGGACAAGTCATACAAATGTTTGACGGGGACAGTCTAGTTTTATTTGATCTCACAGCAGACAGATATATCTCTGCCATTGGTCCCCATTTCTATTTATCTCTTTGGCTCCTGTACCACACTCCTTATGTTATTTAATAAGAGGAAAATTTCATCCCACTGAGGGCAATAGTTGCTTTGCAAATTGACTTCAGTAGTCCAGGACATATCTACTTTCTTCCACAATTTTCTGTTCACTTAATTGCCCTTTGAGAGTAAATTAATCTACCACTTTATATAACTTTCATTTTTATTGAAAGTAACACATTCTAATTAGCATTAATGATATGCCCAATCACTTAAAGCCCACGATCTGCCCGCTTTACTTGTTTTTAATCTTAGGCCTACTGGAAACATCTTATAGAAGTAAATGTGTCGCACATCAATCTAATTGATGATTATTTTACTGCCTGAAATAGGTATCAGACCCTTTCTCCTTTATGTGTGGACGTTTCCACGATCTTCAATGAGACCAGGATGGTGAGCTGGGTTCCAAACTCTGCATCAGGAAGGACTAGGAGATCATACATTGTTATTGTTGCAGTAAACAAGTCATCACCTATAAAACACATCCTCACTTGATAGGCTTTGCAACCTGGAAACTGTTAGCGCTGTACACAGCTTTCCCCAAAAGCAGCTTCACATGAAACTTGGAAATGAATAACTTAGGAATATCATCCCTTAGCAAAGAATCTCTATTTTATAGAAAATTTTTTTTACTGGATTTTTACCTGATCACGGCTTGGGAAATATCGAACAAACATTCCCAGAATCCCCCCAGCTGCTATGCCAACAACCACCTCCAGCACTCCACGAAGCACGTTGTACAGAGTAGAACCTATTTGGCAAAAGAAAAACAGGTTCAGTAGGCCATACACAGACCCTTCACGCACCACAAACCACACTGTAGACCTATAAGTGTGATTCCAGAACAGTGTCTTCTTTAAATGACTTGGGGGTAAAGGGGTTCAGGAGGGAACCTATGACCCTGAAAGAAATGGATAGTGCAAGCTCATGCCAAGAAAGTATGCCAGAGAAGCCAGAGAAAGAGCCACTGCGAGAACATTGCCAAACCCATGGAAATTTGAAAGAACTTACGTTGGGCATGCAGGGACCAGACTCGGCAGCTGAGGGAGCAGACAGGGAAAAATGTTCTCTGAAAGCTGATGTGACCCACAACTCAGAGCCAACAATGCTACACCAAGACTTTTGATCATTGGCAATTTCCCTCTCAATATTCAAGTCCATACATGAACTTTATAGGGAGATGTCATTAAGTCACAAACCAGTCAGTCATAACAGAGCACACATTCCTCAAAATATCACTGTTTGTTCTGGATTTCACCACATACAGATTAACCAGCATACCGGAAGAGAAAGCCATCCCAAGGCAAGTATTGAAGCCTGTAATAGCCAGAATGTCATCAACGCTGCCAGCTGCCATTAGCAAAGTTGGGACACCTTTCTCCACCCCATATCCACCAGCCTGTAAAATCAGCATTGAGGGAACCACCACAGCAGGGGAGACTGCACCTAGAACAAAACTGAAGACACACAGGTTCAGCCTCTCTCAAAAAGAAAGCACTGAACTAAAAAACTCCAAAACGTTCTGACCCCAATTCTTTTAAAGTATAAACAAATAGACCTTTACATAAGGTATTTTCCTTACCTTTCCCTGCTAAGTACAAGCAGGGATATTTCTATGCAGATTTGCAATCAGCTTTTACTTCCTGCCCAACTCAATAGTATTAAAAGTAAAGGGCTCCACAGACTGAGCCTTGAGTCTACGCTGCAGGCCAGTTATGCTCCCTGATATATGCCTTGATTGTCCAATTTAGGAACCTGGTCTAGACATGCTTATGACTCAGTAGGCCAGTTCCTTCTCATAAAAATCAGTGTGTGGCAGAGGAGGAGAAGTTTATCCATCTTGCTCCAGTATATGGGTCCGGACCAAGTCCCCAGTTTAGACAGAACTAGATGGAAAATGTTTCCTCTTCAAGGATATTACTCCAGAATATAACACGCCATATCCTTATTCTTGACTTGTGACAGAAAGACTGTCACGTGCATCTCTCTACAGGGAAATTCTGAATTCCAGCATGAAGATGCTCCAAAATGTGGTATCATTTTCTGTCCCTAAATGCCCCGTTTTGTGGTTAAAGACTCAGGGATTGCACCATCCTTGTTTCTTCTTCAAGTGCCCAGATCACACACACAGAAGAGCAATGATGCAAGTACTCCTCTACAGCCTGAAAATGTGACCTTTAAATTAGCCACAGAGCCAGACATAGATGGTGAGCAAACAACCACAGGGGCTAAGCACAGCTTCCTAACTGGCATTAAACTGAGATCTCTGCTTGGCACAGAGAACTGACTGCGCTTGGATCATTTAACTGTAGCATGAAAACAGGGACCTTTGTCATACAGGAGAAAAGAGAGCACATTACCCTAATATAAATCCCCATTGCCATGGCAAATGCATGAACAAGTAGGCAAGAACAGCAGCTGTGCATGTTTCTGAGATGCATGGTCCAAAAGAAAGCCGTAAACAGACTGCTTTGAGTTTCTTAAGAGCCTGCAATATGAAAGCACATTCAGACATTAGTATCAGTACCCTTGGCTTTATAGAGAGGAAACACATTTATGATCTGAAATGGTTTATTAAAAGGATTCCCTCTGAGCTGCAGTACAGGATATGATGGCTTTACATGGCCTAAGCCAGAGATAGACTCAAGGACAACTGGATTTGGATATAAAATTCCAAGTGTGGCAGTGAAACCCACTGAATCTAGGTTCGACAAGGTTCCTGCATGTCACAGGAAGGAGTGGCAGAGAATTCTGTTTGGCTTCTTGTGCAGAGCAAACTAATTGTGAGAGGCTGGACTAGCTGGGATCCGTTTGAAAGGTACACCCTCGAAACAGCTGACTTACCCACAGTTACTTCAGGTCATTTGCTCCATCCACAAAAGATTTTGCTATAATCCCACAAGCTGCATGAGCACCCCCAAAAAATCATCCCAAAATCCGTGAACAAATAATGAAAAGTTGTAGAACTACATAAACTTGGCGCAAGGAGCCAAGCATCTCCTTCAGCTGTCTCTCACTTGATATCCAGAGCAGATTAAGTTCCATTTGGCTCAGCAACTTCTATTCAAAAATTTCTCTAAAACAGAATATTTACTTGTAACAGCTGCCTTTAATATTTAGTCACAAACATGACTCTGCTAGGACCGGTCCCTAATTTTGACATGGGGGGGGAAAAAAAAAATAATCAATGAGTTGCACTTTTTACCAGCACAGTTTATCCCAGCATAATTAGGGCTGAGAATCACCAGAGCAACTGACAACTTTGTCTTCACAGCTTCAATTACATGAAGAATGATTGTAACTGCATGAAAGCATTGCTACATACAGAGTCCAAATGACAGTTTCAATTGCCGCATGGGAGAAAAATGAGTCAAAAATGAAGTTCCTTTGGCAAAAAAAAGTTGTCACGGAATAGAAAGAAAAGCAATCTCACAGAACTGGACATCCAAGCTGTGTGTAACAACACGCAGTCCATGTTCATACAAGCTTCAATGTCTTGGAAAAATGGATGATAGTAATATAGGAAACCAGGCATTTTTCAAGAATGACAAAACCCTATTTTCCTAAATATCTGAAGCATTGGCAACTCCCTAGTTTTCATCTTGGTTAAGAAAAATCTGTTTAGTTGTTCTGAACTAGCTATACTTGACCGCAGTTTTATATAAACTTTAAGCAGCCCCTTAAACTTAAATAGATAAGGGCCAATATGGTACAGCTTTATTTCAGCCAGCTGATTTTGATCAAGCAAAACCTTGCCTTCATTAATTCATGGAACATCACGTTTCATCCTGCGTGGAGGCAGACTATTTTTTTTGTTCACAGGAGCATTATGGGCTTTATTGTGATGTGAAGCATTGTTTCCGTAGTGCAGCAGAACTCATCTTTGCAATGAATATATTTGCATTAAAATGGCAATGATTAAAAAAAAAAAAAAAAGAAAAAGTACATTCTCTTTCAAAGGACTGGGATCCCTTCCATTACTTGTTTTAGTTTGTCGGTGTAAACTGACAGGGAGTTTGTCATAAACTCTTCCTGACAGACCACGATTGGAGCACATGTCCCATGTCCGGTCTGCTCACAAAATTCAGGGAAAAAGTGAAAAAGACACACAGGTTTGGATTTTTTGGTTGGTTGGTTTTTTTGATTGGTGTCAACACAAGCAACATTCTCTTTCAAGGACTGGGGATCCCTTCCATTACTTGTTTTAGTTTGTCGGTGTAAACTGACAGGGAGTTTGTCAGGGAGCATAAACTCTTCCTGACAGACCACGATTGGAGCACATGTCCTCAAGATGGTCTGCTCACAAAATTCAGGAAATTTCTTTAAGGCAAGTGGGAAAATAGTCATAAAATCAGTTTTCCTTAGGTTTTTTTTTGATTGCTTGCCTACTCTACAAATCCAACTGCCAATATTAACATATGACTATACAATAGAAACTAAACTTGCTGTAACGCTCTAGTTTGCAGATCCCCTAAGACTGAACGGTTCAATATTTTTAACAGAACCAATTATTCAATTTTTTTTGAGGGCTGTTTTATACTTTGCCTCACACAAATGGCTGGTGCCGTACCTTTGGATCCAGGCCGAGTCCTGCTCGGGTCAAGATAATTGAAAGAGCAATATTCCTCAGCGCTGCAGACCAGCGTAGGTTTATCTGGACGATGTCACTAATGAACGGGGTATTTCGGATTAGGAAACCAGCAAGTAGCATCCCTTAAATGAAAGCAAATAAGCTCCTGTCAAGTGACTTGCTTTTATTGCACTAAAAGCTTGCATAGAATTCTTAAAAACAGACACCATATTATGTATTTATGAGAGTCAAAGAAACAATTCACGTTCTGAATTATTAGCCATGTTTGAACGATGGGGACTGAGGCATGGAAAGAGAGAGACATGTTTAAAGCAATGAAAGTAGCCTCAGAACACACCAGGTCACCAATGAATAAATCTGCAGGATGT
Source organism: Aptenodytes forsteri (assembly GCF_000699145.1). Classification (NCBI taxonomy): domain Eukaryota; kingdom Metazoa; phylum Chordata; class Aves; order Sphenisciformes; family Spheniscidae; genus Aptenodytes; species Aptenodytes forsteri. The sequence continues at coordinate 5,980,287 of NW_008794665.1, forward strand.
TGACACGTAGCTTTAGTGCAAGTAAACAGATTCAGCTTTGTTCACCAGGTGCAGGTCATACTTACCATAAGCAAAGACACCTCTGCATCCTTAAAGATATTTTTCTTGTTATCTTGTTTTAACATGAAAAGAGGAAGATCGTCTAATATTGCGTATTTATCTCAGAAGTTGGAAATGGTTAAAAATCCTCTTAGGTGTAAGAAATGCAGGTATCACAGGAACCATAATGCCGAGTTATTAGGAAATATAATCTAGAACAGCTAATCATGGACTAACAGCCATTTTAAAATGCTCTGGCAATACGACTGTTATGCAAAGGGGAAAAAAAGGGGGAGAATCAGGAACTTGCTCTTATCCTCTATTTGAGCTACTTGCAAGACCCAACCTTTTGCAAATATTAGCAAAACTGTCTAATTGACTTCCTGCAAAGCTATCGGAACTGTAGCTCTGGAAGGATATAGAAAAGTACAGGAAAGGGTGACTTTAAATATAGACCTGCGGAGATTAATTGTAGGTCCTGATGATTCAAAGATACATTCTGGTGGCTTAATTTTATATTAGCCATGTTAAGAAACAGGAAACCAACAAAGACAAAAAATAAACAAACACTATGCTTAGGTTGGTCCCAGCTTGGTGTGAGCCTTGGCTGTGGACTTGATTTGTCCTGGAACATGCTAAACTTTCGATCATTGTTCTTCTCGCCACCTCCCGGAAAAAAAACAGTGGCATAATTAATCTGTGGCACCTCATGACAATTATATCAGGCTAGCATAATGATCACATGCTCTTTGCGATGTTTGCTTGAGGTCCAAGTCACTAGAGCTACCCCGATCTAGAAATCTACTTAAGGCAAAAAACTCCACCTCAAAGGGTATCTTCACTCTTCTGCTCCATGTTGCCTGCTGCAGAAACCTCTCTGCAATGTATGCCTAAAATATACTATGTGACTGTTTCAGTAGCAATTTCACTCCTTTCCTCAGACAGAAGCTCACTATAAGGTGCTTAAGTGCTCAGCCAGCCACATTACACTCAACTGCACCTAGCACAAGTGGATTAAAGACATGTAAGACTACAAGATTTGTATTTTTAGTGTAAAAAAGAATATTCAAAGACATTGTCTCTCTCTTCTTCTGACTCATAGATTTCTCCAATTTTCCTCAAAGACTGGGGATCTGAACAATGAACTCTGTCCTAAGCAACTCTACAGACGTGCTGTCATGCTTAAGTTTCTATTGTTCAGTATAACCTGTCTGACAAGCAGTTTCATGCTCAGCACATAACTTTTAGATACAGATGTAATTAAAAAAAGCAGAATCCAAATGGTCATAAACTTTTTTTTTTAAGGGGGATGTTTACTTAGAAAGGGCAGACTCCCTCTGTGTTACATCCTGTGTTCATATTATTGCAGGCATGCATGCTATATGCAAAACTTCCCTCCCTCTCATTTGCATTTTTTCTCGTTCGTGAAATTAAGCGGAGCAAGAACCTGCATGCTGCCTGGACAGAGCCGTACATGAAGCTATCTAGCTGTTCTGTAAGCAGTGCTGCTGTGTGAGGCACACCACCAGCTATGCAGGTTACAAAATCACATCCGTGCACTACAGGCAGATATTTGTAGCCCACTCTGCCATGCAGTTTTACTGTCTGTCAACGGCTTTACTCATTTATGCACTAAGCATAGCAAGGGGGCAGCATACAGCTGGTGAGATGAACCTGGAACTTCATTTTTCAGCTTCATTGACATCACAATATTGTACTGATCTAACCTAAACCTCCTCTAGGAAAGAAGTCTGAAAAGGTTCTGATGATGTCAAAATTAACATCATTTTCATCTCTCATTTCTATTTTGCATTTTTATGTAAAATAAAACAAGATGTTGATATGAAAAACAGTGTTATGATTGGTTCAAAATAACTCTCTTCAGAAGAATTATTCCTTGTAGTGAATTTATTTTCTCAGGTTTCAGTTATCTTGAGATAAAGGAAGGAGAAGAAAGAAATTGCTTTGGATTACCAGTAGTAGGGAATTCCTGTAGTGTTTTCTTTGGAAAACATTTTCATTGTGCGAGATACATGTGAAACAGCTCAGCAATAATTTCCTTATGAATTAATTATTCTACTGTAACAGGAGGTCCAGATTAAGAATCCTGTTTAGCGATATTAAAACCAAGTTTTAAGTACCCAGTACTTAAACAGTACCCCTCAGTACGTGACAGAGGGGACTGAAGGACAATAAACTTTGAATCTGTAAGTATACAGTTCTCTGGCCCGCAAAGAATTAAGAGGAGAGCCTCAGTAGCATACAGGCTATTTCACTTGAGCCAGTTTGGGGAATTTTGCACCTTCTTGGAGAGGACCAGATAAAAGTCACTTGGAAAAGATACAGATTTTGAGTGTGACACAGTTTGTTTGTTCCCAATCAAAACACATCTAGCGTGCAGCCATTACTTGACAGTTTAAACAACACAAATATGCAGGAAGAAAAGAAGGAAGGATATCTTACCCAGAAGAGCAGGGAGGGGGGGTAGTGTTCGTATTTTAATGAATCCAAAAATTTTACCTCCAATGACAGCAAAAAAATAAAGAAACAGAATTCCAAACAGGTTTCCACCTGGGAGACACTCAGTCCCAGTGATGGACCAAACCACAGCCCAAACCAGGACCACGATTGCAACTGGAACAAAACAAGAAATATTCATATTTAATCATCTCTCAGGGACAACTTTGTTTGCTATCAGATCACGTTTGGTTTTCTACTAAGGAAAAAGGTACCATGACTTTCAGAAATAAAATCACTTACCTTAAAAATTAATTTAATCATAACAATGTGCTTAGTCTTCGGTGCTCCCTAAACTGATGGTCTGATTTTATAGATGCTAAGATACTTTAAAAAATGATAACAGGAATATCATTAGGGACCAACAAGTACTGAGTGAGCCTCAGGCCACTGTGGAAAGCACTTAACAGGCCCCAAACTTAAAGCAAAGACTTTCACTACCTTATCTTGCATTTGCTTATCTTCCTTCAGCTACTTCAGAACTGCAGTAAGAACCTGCTGCTGTACAGCCTGGCATATCTTTGAGCTAATGACTGCAGCTCCAGTCTAATTTTTAAAATAATTTAAGCATCATTTTTTGGCTGGATGTGGGGGGGGGGGGGGGGGGGGGGGGGGGGGGGGGGGG
>NW_008794665.1:5983516-6049324 GCF_000699145.1 Aptenodytes forsteri
ATCATTTTTTGGCTGGATGTGCATTGCTATCCCTGGGGGGGGGAGGGGGGGGCGGAATCTGAAGAAGGTCGTGTCTCTGGACAGCCTAAAGTAGTACAGATACTTCCCTTGATACAGCAATCAAAGAGGGATAATACACAGGAAAAAAAAAAATTCCTGAAAAATATGATGAGAACGTTAAGTGAAAATATTATAAAATATGTGAAAATACTGTGCACTTTCCAGGTTCCCAAATCTGTCCCTACAGTTATCCAACAACAACAGGCATACACAGATATAAAAGCAGAAGACTGAAGGACACGAAAAAATGCGTTGAATAAATCCCCCTTCTCATAATCATAAGAAAATGTATTGCATTTCAAATTGGATTTTTCTTTATCTTTTTTGAGGGTGACGGGTGGCAAAGGGCAGACCAGTAGGTTTCCGAACATAAAAGCCTAAGAATCCCAATGAGAGAGAACGGAGGCTGTGGAAGCAATCAAAGCCACAGGAAGTGTCTTTTGTTAGGAAAAGTCTGAAATAACTGTTTAGCCAGGCATTCTCTTCTGTGAGCCTTCAGGGCAAATCTTAAACAGAATGGGTCAGTTTGCCTTGTAGTTAGGATTCTTGGCTTTGCAAGCCTGTGGTACTAAGAAACAAAAGAAGGTATCACTGCAAAGTCTCATATTTGTTGCCTTAATTCAACAAAAAGCCATCCAGTGTGCCAAAAATGCCACTGTGTTTATAATAATCTTAATGCTCTCACACCAAAACGAACTATCAAGACAAGAATTAGGCGGTCTTTCTTCTGATGAAAACAATTTGCAATGCGAAAACATACCTACCACGTTAAACACAGAAGAGAGGGTGGAGGAACAAAGACTATACATTCAAATCTTTGTTTCACCTCATTTTTTTTCTGCTAAAACATTGAAACAAAAGTGTGATGTGTAAAACATAGCTATTTCCCTTCGTTATTTTCAAGGACAATGGACAGATATCATCCCATCCAGAGAAACAAGTACTTCATTTGCCATTTCTCAGTTTAATTAAACTCTGTCTTTCTTACATACCATTTGTCACTGTTCGGGCCAGTAAACCCTGAGGAGGACAAGTAAATATTTGCCTCCATGTTCTTGCAGGTATTGAAGACCCTGCTGTCGGTTCCGGAGGTTGCTGAGCACAATGATTCAAGAGAGCAGTTTCTTCTGTTTGTGTATTCCCATCAGTACCTTTGGCATCTACTGTTGGTCCCTCCTGAATGAAAACAATGAGACTCTCTCAGAAGTGGCGCTGTACACTTTTGAAGCGGTGTACAAGACTTAAAACCAGCTGTGATGCACTAGATCCACACTGTCTACTGATGACTACATTAACTACACAGTCGCTGTAGGAACGGTCCAGCTTTGTAGTATATTTGGGATTTTTGGTTATGTGTTTGTTTTTGCATGGCACGAAGAACTGCATGTGAGAGGCTGCGGGACATTTGCCTTTTTATCTGCAACTGACAGGACTCCTGTCCCAATATGAATAGCACCTGTTCAGCATCAATACCAGCATCTTTGATGAAGAAACAATATTAACAGGCCAGGTTCAGCTTGTCTTGTATACGAGCTAAATATTTATCAATATTTTCTACAGTTTGATAGTGTTCTGCTTCCAGACTGGATTCCGCAATACAGTTAATGATTAGCATCATTCCAGTGAGACAGCGTCTTTAATACAACTCCTAAATAACTTCTGTTGCAAAGCCTTGAACCAAAATAACAAAACCTACTTGTGATTAGACAAAGATGAAAAAACCAGAACAGCTGGCCAGTGCAAGCATTACTCACATGATCCATTGCTGGAAGGCTCAAGCTGGTAAGTCAAGGCAGAGATGGAGAAATACCACCCCGGGAGTTATTTCCTTGAAGAATGGTTCCTTGAAGCTGTTCTTTTATACTGATTCATTTACTTATCCATATTCATAGCCAAAGCACTTTTTGACCATTTTTGGATATGTGTCTCACTTCATTTTAGGGTCCTTATTTTTGACAAGTTAATCATCTACCTTCCTTTATGATTATTCACCTTCATGTCAGCTCATTATCATAGCATGGACATGGAATTCTTGCCTATACTGTGGTTTGGCCCTCCTCCAGTAATAGTTCCACATTTCCCATTATTTTTCCGTCTCATCTCTCTCTCTCTTTCTCTCTCTCTCTCTATATATCTCCTTTACTCAGAGTCACAGTTGGAACACAAATCTTGTGAGCTTTCAGCATGGAGTTATTTGGTTATCGACCCTGTGATTCTGTGACCACCAGCTACCCATGTGTAGATATGCCATATGGTACTTATCTTTACAGTCAATATTATATGGTTATTCTAAAGTGCCTTTTATATTAAGAATTTTATTCTCACTTGCATTTACTGCAAGTCTTTTTAAAGCCATGGAAGTCAACACTAGAAATATGCACATGGAAGTTTAAAACTGTGGGTTTTTTTATTTTTGTTAAATAAAAAAAAGGAAGAGATGCATGAACAACTTTCAGCAAGTGGACGGATAGGCACAATTTGAAAGCAAAGAAGCAATCTTAAGTCCATTTAATTCTCTTCCATAGCTGATTGTAAAACTTACGCCGATGCATTTTCCACTTCAAGCTGAAATTGCAACCACTGATTTCCAGCAATCCAACGTACCACAGACTTTTAAAAACTGAACATTTTTTAATTCTAAGAAATTCTTACTGAGGATATTTCTCTTTGTATTCCCTTCAGATGTAGGGATTTTAACAGATGTAGGAAGAAAAAAGAAAGGAAAAGGAAGGTTCCTCTGACTAAAACTATGCTTTGAGATCCTAATTAATTACCTCGCTTTTCTCATGCATGGGAATCATGCCATTTCTCTCACGTACTGATGGCTCAGAATCTTCATTATAATTTACAATATCCTCCTTTACCATTGTTGCAAACCTAAAGAAAGCAATAAAGGTAGAAAAGTTAGAGAGAAGCAAATAATATTATTTTCCTGATGCAAGACTTCGCAGTGATGTTTATTTCCTTCCCCATAGACGAGGTGAAAAAACTCTCACAGCCCAATTTGGAAGTAAATGGTTTTTGCGCACCTGTGTATGCTGTACAAAAGATAGAAACTAACAGAACAGTATTAAGCTTACAAAGTCAAGTGCTAAAAAAAAAAAAAAGAAGTTAAAAAAAATTCTGAGTTTTAGAATCACGGTGATCTGTGCTAACCTGTTATTTCCTCCTTAAAAGTATAGCTGTAATATATCTATTTCTATTTGTGCCTCCTATCAGCACAAGATAAAGGTTATTTGCTGTCAACACTTACCAGGACCATTAGTTCTGAAAGTGTCACAGGGCCTGTGTGCATGGCAGTGCAAGTGACCATTTCATAAAGCTAAGAACACCAACAGAAACACTATAGTTTCTGAAGCATACAATCTTTGATGAAGAAACAATATTAACAGGCCAGGTTCAGCTTGTCTTGTATACGAGCTAAATATTTATCAATATTTTCTACAGTTTGATAGTGTTCTGCTTCCAGACTGGATTCCGCAATACAGTTAATGATTAGCATCATTCCAGTGAGACAGCGTCTTTAATACAACTCCTAAATAACTTCTGTTGCAAAGCCTTGAACCAAAATAACAAAACCTACTTGTGATTAGACAAAGATGAAAAAACCAGAACAGCTGGCCAGTGCAAGCATTACTCACATGATCCATTGCTGGAAGGCTCAAGCTGGTAAGTCAAGGCAGAGATGGAGAAATACCACCCCGGGAGTTATTTCCTTGAAGAATGGTTCCTTGAAGCTGTTCTTTTATACTGATTCATTTACTTATCCATATTCATAGCCAAAGCACTTTTTGACCATTTTTGGATATGTGTCTCACTTCATTTTAGGGTCCTTATTTTTGACAAGTTAATCATCTACCTTCCTTTATGATTATTCACCTTCATGTCAGCTCATTATCATAGCATGGACATGGAATTCTTGCCTATACTGTGGTTTGGCCCTCCTCCAGTAATAGTTCCACATTTCCCATTATTTTTCCGTCTCATCTCTCTCTCTCTTTCTCTCTCTCTCTCTATATATCTCCTTTACTCAGAGTCACAGTTGGAACACAAATCTTGTGAGCTTTCAGCATGGAGTTATTTGGTTATCGACCCTGTGATTCTGTGACCACCAGCTACCCATGTGTAGATATGCCATATGGTACTTATCTTTACAGTCAATATTATATGGTTATTCTAAAGTGCCTTTTATATTAAGAATTTTATTCTCACTTGCATTTACTGCAAGTCTTTTTAAAGCCATGGAAGTCAACACTAGAAATATGCACATGGAAGTTTAAAACTGTGGGTTTTTTTATTTTTGTTAAATAAAAAAAAGGAAGAGATGCATGAACAACTTTCAGCAAGTGGACGGATAGGCACAATTTGAAAGCAAAGAAGCAATCTTAAGTCCATTTAATTCTCTTCCATAGCTGATTGTAAAACTTACGCCGATGCATTTTCCACTTCAAGCTGAAATTGCAACCACTGATTTCCAGCAATCCAACGTACCACAGACTTTTAAAAACTGAACATTTTTTAATTCTAAGAAATTCTTACTGAGGATATTTCTCTTTGTATTCCCTTCAGATGTAGGGATTTTAACAGATGTAGGAAGAAAAAAGAAAGGAAAAGGAAGGTTCCTCTGACTAAAACTATGCTTTGAGATCCTAATTAATTACCTCGCTTTTCTCATGCATGGGAATCATGCCATTTCTCTCACGTACTGATGGCTCAGAATCTTCATTATAATTTACAATATCCTCCTTTACCATTGTTGCAAACCTAAAGAAAGCAATAAAGGTAGAAAAGTTAGAGAGAAGCAAATAATATTATTTTCCTGATGCAAGACTTCGCAGTGATGTTTATTTCCTTCCCCATAGACGAGGTGAAAAAACTCTCACAGCCCAATTTGGAAGTAAATGGTTTTTGCGCACCTGTGTATGCTGTACAAAAGATAGAAACTAACAGAACAGTATTAAGCTTACAAAGTCAAGTGCTAAAAAAAAAAAAAAGAAGTTAAAAAAAATTCTGAGTTTTAGAATCACGGTGATCTGTGCTAACCTGTTATTTCCTCCTTAAAAGTATAGCTGTAATATATCTATTTCTATTTGTGCCTCCTATCAGCACAAGATAAAGGTTATTTGCTGTCAACACTTACCAGGACCATTAGTTCTGAAAGTGTCACAGGGCCTGTGTGCATGGCAGTGCAAGTGACCATTTCATAAAGCTAAGAACACCAACAGAAACACTATAGTTTCTGAAGCATACACACGAGGGGACACTTTTTCCCTAACTTAAACCTGACCAGATCCAGCTTGATTTTCAGGGAATTTTCAAGAACATGGTTCTGTTAGACGTCACTGTTCACAAACACATTGACTGAATATCTAAGAAACAGAAGATGCCTGTTTGAATAAAGGTCAGGACTACGCACAACTTGCACTCTATATTCAGGTGAGGCTGATAAAACATGGCTCTTTTTTACTGCTTATATCCCATGAAGATACTTCTCAGAGTGGGAAATAAGGTCCAAGTTGCTAGTGGGTAATTGTCATTGTATTTACTCAGTCTAACTGGTCCACTTCTTGTCTCATAGATACTAACAAGAGATATGGCAGTGTACTGTTCTATATGTCAGAGGGTTTTTTTGTACAAATATTTACTGTAGTTTCACAAGTCTAAGCCAGCAAGAGTCACACGCACATATCTGAAGACAAGGCTTGCTAGTGTTCTCTGTTACAGCAAAGGTGTGCATATATTCTCCACCAACTGCATTTCAGTGCTAACAGCATTTTCTTGAAGTCTTTTACATCGCTCTGGCCATATAAAACACCACTCAAGCTGAGCCAGAACTTTTGAGCCAAGAAATTCCTTCCTTGCTAAATTGCTGGAGGCAAGTCAGAGAGCTGATTCTCACAATTATCAAGCCTTCAGTTTATAATGATATATTTGATATTTGGGAACAACTGATGCCGTGAACAAAGACAGGGGCTATTGTAACACCTGGGTGGCTTTGTTTGATCTCTTCTGATATGAAACTGGCTTGAGACATGGCCAAGGCATAGAGGAAGAATACAGAGCCATAGGCAAACACTTTCAATGTGTTCTAAGGTAATAGCTTTGCTTTCTTTCCTTTTTAAGTGTAAAGTGTTAATTTACTCAAATTCCAGTACTGTCCTTTTATTACTACTTGTGGAACCAAATAGTTGCGGTCTCAAAGGTTTTTTTAATGAAATAAGTTATACTTTTGGGTTTTTTCATAGGACTGTTCATCCTTGCCTTGGGGCTGGGAATCCACAAATGCCAGTCTGCTAACTCGAACAGAAAGTATCAGCAACCTACCAGTGCCTCCCTCCTTCCCTTCACTGACCACTTCCCCAGCATATATGTACTTAATTTTGTAATTCTGAAAGGGGTGCGTGTCGGTAAGGGACAAAGATATTGCTCTCCATCCAGCTTTGCATGGGCAACATCCCAGTTCTTGGGGTCATGTAGTTGTTGACGCGAAATACGTTAATACTTCTGAGAAACCCAAGCCCACCTCACAACAGCTTCAGCTCTTGTGTGCATTGTTCACAGTAGCATATAGAAAAGAAGAGATTGATTAAGCAGGAATGGTCTCAAGGTGTGAATGAGGAGTCTGACAGTGCTGTCCTTATCCGTTTTGTGACAGGTCTTCACGCTGTCAGGTTCTTGATACTGCTACTTTTGAGCAAAAGTAGCCAGTTGGATTAATGAGACCAAAATGAGTAGTTAGTTTACTCACACCAGGGTGGGGTTTTTTTGGGTTCGTGGTTTTTGTTTGGTTGGGGTTTTTTTTGTGGGTTTGTTTTGTTTTTTAAACTTCACCCCCTACACAAACAAAATCAGCGATTGAGAAATCACAGAGCAGAATTCATACCACAGGGTTAAGGCCTGTACCATGGAAACCAGCCAGTAACAGACTTATTTCAGTACCTCCCTGCGAAATATACTTTCCTTATTTTGAAACAAGAGAGGTTTTTATTAGATCCTCTCATTTGACTTGATGTTAATTGGTAGGGAGGAGGAAAGAGAGGGAGAGCCGACCTGAGGAGGCGACTGACAGGGCCAGCATGTGCGTGACTATTATTAGCTCTATTGCCCTGGTGACTGCCAGCGTTCTGCGTTGTGCGCTCAGTACAGAAAGGAATACAAATTTCACAAACACCGCTAGAGCAACTAACATTCAGAATGTAAAAAAAAGGGAAGGAAAAAAAAAAAAGACAACCCAAACCACGCATCATCATCCACAAAAAGACGTCAGTAAACCCTGATGCAACCTCCTCCCCCGCCCCCCCAGCAGCTTCCTGCCGGCAGAGCCAGCTAACAGTCCCCCATGTTACCGCTCCTGCCGCCTCCAGCCGCAGGGGACGGGAATGCAACGCGACGGAGGGGCAGAAAACTTACCTGGGGAATGGCAGGGGTCGGAGAGAAGGAACGGCGCCCTGTGCAGCCTCTCTCGCACGGCTCGTCCCTCAGCACGGAGATGCGGAGGTGTTAAACCACTCCCTGCAAGCAGCAACAGCTCTGTGCCAGCTCTGGCCCCTCCTCCCCTGCTGTCGCTGCTAGTGCCGCGGTCCCTCCTCCAAAGTCACAGCTTCGCTAGACCAGCAGCGAAAACCTCAGCCTGGAGCTTGGGAAGACCGAAAGGGCTTCCCGGGTGCCTTCCTACCTCTTGGCACCGCGAATAGGTCACCGCCGGGCAGGCGGCAGGACGGCGGGGGGGTGCGGGGGGCCCATTTCCGAGCTGTCAAACAGGTGTCAGGTTGGTTTGAGCAATGGAGCAGCCCTGAGCCCACGGCATCCAGGAGGACGAGAGATGAGAAGGAAGTAGGTTTGTGCGTCCCACGTAGCCAGCCCTCCACTTCCCACGTCGTTTCATTGTAACCTGTACCCATTAAAAAGGTTGCTTGCTACGCTGCCCTTCCCGTGGCTGTGGGAAGGGACACGGGGAAGCTACGCACAGTCCGCAGCCGGAGGTCAGGTGCAAAGAAAGGGAAAGGATCTCCGGATGATTCTGCTCTGGATGCGTGCAGAAGAATTGCATTAGGGCAGGCAGGAGAATTTAAAAAAAATTTGCATATTGGTGGCGTTCTCACCAAGGCATTTCTACTGCTTAAAGAAGAATCAAGTGTCCACCTCGTCTGTAAGCGCGCATAAGGGAATGAGGCAGAGCACCTCCCGCAACCCCGTTTTGCAAGCTACATTGGGTGCGTGTGAAAGCAGATTCAAATGCCACATGTTGCTACTTTGTTTCTAGTAGCAGTACACAGAATTAAGCTGACTACAAATCCTTGGGGAAAAAAGCACTGTTTTTTGGTAAGATTAAGTTTTCCAGAAGGACTCTGAATCAGGGAAGTCTCTTTCCCCCTCCCGCACAAGAGAAAAGTTTGACCTAGAATCTGAAAAGTCAAAAAACTCCTCTTGATATTATTACCGGCGTAGAAGGAAAAGAAACAGAATTACCCAGTTCCATCAAAACAGATCGCGGAATTAAGAGGTCACAAGAGCATTAAGAAGCATTCTCCTTTAATAATTCCAGCAAGTCTGCTGGAAAACCCCTAGACATTATAACACATTTCAGAGTTGTGGCTGTTAACACATCCATGAAAAGCATTGCTAATAAGGCAAGGGACAGGAATCTCCGCTGTTTTTTTTGTTTGTTTTGGGGTTTTTTTTGGTCTACCAGCTTCTTGGACTACCACTGAAAAAAATCTGGATCTCTGTGCTTTTAGTGCGATGTAAAAAGCAGATGGTATCTCCTTTTCTTGCAGGAGTGCTTTGACAAAAAAACCCAAAACATTCGAGTAGTATCTGTATATTACAATTACCAGCGAGTTTAGAAATGTTAACTAATAAAGTGCAATATGTATAATGAATTTTCTCTCAGATTCTTAATTATATTTTCAGAATGCACAGTGCAAGTTTCCCGTGCTACTGCAGTTGGGAGATTCTCTTTTCAAGGTAAGCCTTCTACACCTGCTACAGAGGAAGGACTTTGGCCTTCATATTAAACTCTGAAAGCATTGAAACTGTATCCTGCCAGCCTGAACTTCTAACATTTGAATTTACGTCAGTGAACATTGGTGGAGCCGTTTTGGGTAACTTTGGATTTCTGCCTCAGCCTGATCCTGCTTGGCTGCCTGGGTCACTTTACTGAAACACCAGATACTCAAAACCCCATAAACCAACTACACAAGATCAGAATGCTCCACCCATGATTAAAGGTAAAAGTTAAACCCATAGTGAGCCTGAGGAAGCCAACATCCACAATACTTTTACATTTACTTACAATTTTAAAATGAGACTTTTTACAAATAAGAAGCCTGATTTTAACTAGACATGTTCCATTGTCTTTGAAATCAAATAATTTCTATTAATGCTTCAGCTAATATTGAAAAGCTTAAGCAATAATTTTAAAAACATGACAGTTACAGAAACACAAAATATTGTCGTTTTCCCTGTGCTTTCAGATTACTGATCACTCATACTCAGTAGCATTTATTCTTTAATTCCTCCCCCCACATATATATGTATTTAATATATATGAATATATACGAAATCACATACAGCTTCATTCACAAACTAGATAAATGGAGCTATGTGCAATTTTTTAAGGTAACCATATTTATAGGCAGTCAGCCCATGTCATTCATGTCAAATGCAACAGCATGTTAGCAAAACAAATAGTTCTGGATTTCAGGTTATTCATTGCCTTAGATCTCTGGGTCAGGACCTATGTTTTTTTCCCCAGAGTGTGAGACTTTACGATACCAGGTTTCTGATTCATAAATCAAAGCTAGCATGTGCTATCACAATAAAAACATCAACACAAACTCTTGTAGAAACAGTGCTTTTCAGAGAAACTTAGCCTTGTGTTTTAGTATGAACTGTATTTGAGAATCAAGCAATAGAATACCAAAGCCTAGCACCTAGCATACAGATTTTACAGCATTTGTCCAATATTAGTACATCCTTTTGAAGAGGAATATATTGGCTCCATCTAGAGTGGCAAAATCCACTCCTTTTGCTTATGTGCCAGAAGTCAAGCGTATTCATGAAGATCCACTTGTGTATTTAATAATACTTCTTCCACATATACCCCCCATCCGTGCCTACCAGAGCGATGTCCTTGCAGAATACTTTCTATATGTGGAAGGGGGGAGAAAAAAAAAAGCTATAGTAATGATACTTCCGAGACCATTTTAGGAGTGATCTATACCATTAATGAAACAGTTCTGGCCTCTATTTCTCACACCAGGACCTCTTTTGTACTAGTTAATGTACTCATTTTCTAACTGATTGTAAAAGTACATGTGATTCTCTATGCTCTCTACATACTAAGCTTTAGTCTTAACAACCGTTAGAGCAGACTCCTCTCCGTCATTTCTGCTTCATGAAGATGGTGTCTATAATCATTATGTGCTTAGACAAAAAAACTTCCCAAACTCCACAAAGTGGCCAATCCTACTGCTTCTAATGGTAATCCGTTGCCCTGCCTTTTGTGCTATGACCTACTGTTTTTGCCAGATTCTAACAGCCTAACTTGCCTGGGATCTGGAAAATGGACATTGCAGTTGCACAAACCAGCTGTGCATGCACACTGACTCTTTACCACGTGTGCAGGAAGTTTCATGTGCCCATACACCATGTATCTACAATGTGTTTGACTGTCTTCCACCACCCGCTTTGGATCTGTAAGTGTTGTTAGGCTTGGGACATTTTTTTTTTTCCCTCGACAATTCAGACTGTTTTTCTACCGCTATTACAGTTCTAAAATATTTTGCTAATCATAGTACAGAGCAGAAAGAACTTACTTTGTAGTTTGCAAAGCAGAATGTGCTTTCAATTACAATTCACAACTAGTATGTTCTCTAATATAGAAACATCCATTACCAGTAACAAAACGATTCAAACATTCAAATCTTCAAATTTGCTGTTATTTCTGCTTTCTTCTGTTTAAACCACACCTAGTTCAGGATCCGATCGGCTGATTTAATAGAAGTTGCTCCATTTTCTCTAGATAGTCTGCCAATCCTAGTAGGAAATCTAATGGTGCACGTTTAACTTCCAAATACTTTGCAGAATGAGAATAAAGGTAGTATTTAATTCCTTTCACTCAGATTTGCTTAAAACACAACTCAGATTTTGTACCTTAAATAATATTCTTTGCCTTCTGAAATCTTAAACGTTAAATTGCTATTCTTTCATGTTTTTGGCGTTACAGCAAAATGAAGCCACACAAAGTATGTTTTACTACAGTGTTTCACTATTTAGGAAAAAGTGAATCAGTAAGATCAATCTATAAAGAGATCATATAGCAGTAGAAATGCACCAAATTTGTTTTGAAAGACATCATGTGAGCGATCTAAATCTTCGCAAACTATCTTAACTGAGAAACATGATCCTCACTTTTTGCCTGTCATAGTATGAGTTTCCATTTGCAGGTAGGGTCAATCACAAGCTCCATCCTCCATCGATGATTAGTTCATTACCAGTCACGTAGGCAGACTGAAATTACATAAAAAGTAACAATAATTTAACTAACTTTTCATGGCTATTAAGTACAGGGAAACATTTTTTCTTTAAATGCGAAAAACTGCGTTCTTTTTATACAAACACTATTTTTGTTTTACAAAAATATCTGAATAAATAGAATATAAACAAACTTATAAATGGAAGCCTTTCATCTAACTCAGGGGAGTGTAGCAAAAGTATTATTAGAGGCATTAAGATGAGAATGCATCCTGAGTGTACAGATTCACATAAGCTAGACTTCGGATATCTCACCTGCAGGAATAATACCTCACACTATGATGTTATTAGCTCTGTTCAGCTGAGCAGAATCTGACCAGGTCAGCTAATAATTATAAGGGGACCTAACTGAAAATTTAGATGGTGCAGAAAAGTGAGGTAAGCAACTGAGCTGTTGACATTCTTCTCTCTACTATGCCAGTACTGAAGCATATTGGAATATATTGGTAAACTGGAATTCTGCCTACACATGGTTGAAAGCCCTGTGACCAGACTGGAAAAAAAATCATCAGCTTTACAGAAACACTAAAACTAAGATGAAAATGAGAAACAGATTACTGATAGATAGCAACAGATGAGGCACTTAGGGACATGGTTTAGTGGGTCGTGGTGTTGGGTCGACGGTTGGACTTGATGATCTTAGAGGTCTTTTCCAACCTCAATGATTCTATGATTAAGACTGAATTAATTCCATTAAAGTATTCTGTTATGCTCACTAGGACTGCTGGACAAGTCCAAAGGAATCCAGTCCAATTTTAGATTCATAGTAAATTTATGGCATCTGAAATCATCTTGATGTGTGCTCATTAGTGTTGGTGGGATTTGCAGTGGTCATTAAGAGCTTGGTCTATAACAACCTCAGTGAGTCTATTGTTTTCTTTATGCCAAAAGGGTAGATTTACTCTGAGCATTAGCCCTTTTAGCTACAAATCTCCAGCAGTTCTACACAAATATTTGCTCTTGGATAGCGAAGGTAGGTGATGACTACTAATTCTACCTCCTTGAAACATTATCTAGCTGCGGTGCAAACTTGGAAAAGCAGACAAGCCCATTTCTCCTATCATTCAGGGTGAACTGGGGTCAGTCAATTTACTCAGATGACATGAAACCACCAGGCTATGGTACCAAATACATAATGCCTTAACAATCATCGTCAACGTTCAGAGTACTTTTTGTACTGTAGGTTGAACTCAGTAAAAGATTGCCAGCTTTTTATTTTTGTAATAATCTAGCTCAAAGACAATATAAATCCTCCTAAAACAAATTCCCTCTATTGTGATGCAGCAAAGTAGCATGGGATTCTGTGACAGGAAGTTTTATCGTTCTATACTTACTTCATCAGAGGCCAAGTACACAAAGAGATGGGCTACTTCTTCAGCAGTAGCCATCCTACCAGTCTTCTGTCTGGCTAGAAAGTCTTTCAATGCCTAGGTATATAAGAGCATTTGGTATATTAAAAAAATAAAGCAATTATTTAAATCCAGTTAGTCTGACATGTACAAAGCAATACTGGAAACAGGCCGTAAGCCACAACTTCCTTTAGTACACTGGGTAGGGAATTTATGCTAGAAAACGAAATTGGAAGATTAACAGTAGTATGAATTTCAGGTTGCAAAATAGTAGGAGACTGGACCTAAATCTCTGGTTCCAGAATAAAGCCAACATAAGTCCTTCTTCCTTTGGTGGTAGACATTTCCAGGGCCTTCAAATGAGTGCTCACAGTTATCTAGTCAGTATGGTTAAGGATCCTAAATAACTTTAAAATGAGAAGGCCAGAATGCCCTTTCTATCATAGTTTTGCACTAGTTTGTGGCTGCCAGATGCCACAGTAGAAAACATCTTCTACTTTTGCACTAGATATTTGCAACCATTGGTTACAGTACTTCCATAGGTGACAGACCCTCTGTAGTCACTAAGAAATAGTATCCTTCTGAGGCATTTTAAAACTTCTGTCTTGAGTACAAACTGACCAAACTATGAAAGGAGACACATAGGTTATCATTGGTATTCTGAAATAGGGGACATTCTTGAATCTGGGCAGAAATGCCTTTTTTTTTTTTTAAGGGAGTTAAATATATGTATGTACATGGTCAAACTAATAAATTGCTTTCTCACCTGTTCTGGGTTAGGCTGGGCTTGGATTCTTTCCTGTAAAGATGGTGTGTCAACAGTTCCTAAGCAAAATTTTAAATTCAATGTTAAAAAACAACTGCATCAACAGTCATGACAAAGAAATGCAGTTCATTGGTTCTATTTCTATGTCTTGACACTTAAGTGTAACGTCATAATATGATTCAGGAGTGTGCTGATTTTGGCTGGGGTAGTGTTAATTTTTTCCGTAGTAGCTCGTATGGGGCTACGTTTTGGATTTGTGCTGGAAACAGTGTCAATAACACAGGGATGTTTTAGCTACTGCTGAGCAGTGCTTACACAGAGCCAAGGCCTTTTCTGCTTCTCACGTGACATCATGCTCAGCATATAAAGCTGGGGGAAGAAGGAGGAAGGGGGGATGTTCAGAGTGATGGCATTTTGTCTTCCCAAGTCACCGTTATGCATGATGGAGCCCTGCTTTCCTGGAGATGGCTGAGCACCTGCCTGCTGATGGGAAGCAGTGAATGGATTCCTTGTTTTGCTTTGCTTTGCTTGCGTGTGCGGCTTTTGCTTTACCTATTAAACTGTCTTTATCTCAACCTATGAGTTTTCTCACATTTACCCTTCCAATTCTCCCCCCCATCCCACCGGTAAGGAGTGAGTGAGGAGCTGTGTGGTGCCTAGTTGCCAGCTGGGGTTAAACCATGACAAGGACAAAGACTGCAAAACTATCAACATAGCATAGGACTCTCAACTTCAGTAAAAGGCAAGCCTTGAGAATCAGATTCAATACTTTTCAGATGGTTAAACAATGGCTAGCCGGTTAGCTAGCCCTTGTCTGCTTCCAGACTATGTCTTTGAAAATAAACATCCAAACACTGTGTAATGGATATATGATGTGCATATGCTGGGTTAACAGACTAAACATACTATAAAAGTAACAACTTTTCTATTTTAATTCTCAGAAGTGTTTCAAGCACGTCCTGTTCTTTTTGATTGCTGGTAACTTTAGTTGCCACTTGCAAGTCTATTCTTTGTTAACAATGTCAGACTAAATCGGGCCTTCTAGCACCCGCTCCTAGTTTACAAAATAATGTAAGAATACTTACCAGGACATATGCAGTTGCATCTGATGCCTTGTTCAATGAAATCAGCAGCCACAGACTTTGTTAGACCAATAACTGCTGCCTTTGAAGTACTATATACACATCTGTTCACAACTCCTAACAGAAGGTCAGTGTGAAGGCAGCATAGAAACATGTTTAAGAAAAAAAAAAAGAGACCCAAGTTTGTTCAATATGCACCTGCTTCTGGACTCCAGCATTTCCTATAGCACCCGCAGTCTCTCCATAAGGGCGGGCTAACTAGAATGCTAACTGCCAGAATTCTACTCAGGCATACACCACAGCAAAGCGCACGATCTTTCAATAGTATCAGTTTGGGGAGTAGTCTAGAATAGTTAACAAAGCAAACAGAGATTTAGGAACAGCAGACACCCATCTGTTAGTCACCATCAGGTTTCCTTGGGAAGCATAGCTATAGTGCTTACGTAACTGCCATTTCTTCATTGTTTCTCTGAAGGACATACGTGGTAAGATATCACTGGAAGTAATTCCTTTTTAGTTAATACAAACTGGTAAAAAGGGTGCTACAAAACATTCAGGACACAGATTTAAAAGCTCAAAGGCAAGGATCTTAATAATGTTTCTGCAGTTTCCCATCTGTGTCCTTACATGTACGTACGAGTTGATGTGTTCACTTTTTTTTTTAATTGCATCTCTCCACAGGATTGGCAACGTCCTCTAAACTCAAAGTCGTGCAATATTTATTTTGCATTCCTGCCATTTTAAAGATTATATAAGGAACTCTAGCAAGCTACTGACCTTTAACACTGGATGCCACAGAAGACATATTTATAATGTTTCCAGATTTCTGTTTAAGCATCTGCAAAAGAATACTTATGTCATTCAAATGCAAACTATTTTGCCACCTGCAGGTCCAGCAAAATAGCACATAACAACCTGTGGAACAGCCCTACATGCCATTGGTACGCAGGGTAAGAAAGCTTAATTGGCATGAATAGGTGCTTATCTCTTTTTGATCTATTGACTGAAGTAGTAAAGCAGAATCTAAAAGTCTTACTAGGTTCTCCTAGGTCATCTCAGGGGTGACGACTATGACAGGAAAGGATTTTTTTCCTAGATAGCCACCTCTGAATCATTGTCCTCGTCACTACAGTAAGTTACCCTACACAGACATCTGCTCATACCATCTACTAATACACTAATTAACTTCTCCATTGCTTTGGAGAAGACTAAAACATAACTCTCTAGCATCTTTGAATTGTAGCTAAATTTCTTTAAGTTATAACCTTTTAGGCATCTCAAAACCTGAGACGCCTGAAGTTGTTATAAAGAACCTTTGAAAATGAAGATCACCTAAGAAAAAAACCAACCCAAAACCAAAAAACAAACAAAAAAGACTGGAACAACAGTGAAAAGAGCAGTTGTGGTCACAGCTTCCACTTCTGGCCTTTGCATTTACAGGAATACAAACACCTTTTACAGTCCACAAACTTTTGTAGTCCTGAAGCTAGTTACTACATCAAACACAACAAGTGTCCTCAAGTTGCTAGACTGCCTAATTGGATTGTTTTCTGATACAACCAGCATGTTGGCATCAGTGGCGCTGAATTTCTTTACAAGATAATTTCCAGATTTGGATAAAATTCATATTAATATACATATTTTATAAATACTTTGTAGCAGTGGTATTGTGCAGCTGTGTGCTATAGTATAATACAGTAGCACTGTATTGCGATGGCTCCCTCACTGCTCTGCATTTGAAGGATTTTAGTTACAAACTACATAGGGCAAAACCCCTGAATTAATCTTCTCTACCATATCCTTCAGACAGATTGTCTACTTGAAGGATTACACGTTGCAGAGACTGTTTTAGGGTCGGATCACCGTAATCTAAGGGCCTCCCCTATACAAAGCCCCATACTTGCCTTTTTATCTCAAACCCCATGCTGTCACAGTGGCAACAACTTCAGACCTCTCACATTTTAAACACAATGCAGCAGAGACTAAAAATCACGGGCAACCAAGCCTTACCTTAGGAAGGAATGTCTTGATCATTAGATACACGCTGCGAACATTGAGGTTCATAGTGAAGTTCCAGTCTTGCTCCTCGCACTCCAGAATGGTTCCATGATGAACAAACCTAGAATAAGTGCATGAAGTGGATTACTGCCTGTGGTTTATATTTCTACGACTTTTTATGCATATTTTTCCATTGCTATTTTGTAATAGCTAGTCCTTCCAACCTTGAAAAGGAGGGACAAGAGCTCTTTTGAAGAAAGCAAGCAACAGTACTTGTCTTCTGATGAGTATCAGGGACACAAGATAGATCTGATATGTGCAAAGAAATGTTTGGTAACAGGGAAATTAAAAAAGATAGTGCACCGGCAGACCATCAATTTTGCTTACTGTTGTGCCAGGAGGGCCAAAGCCATCAGTATAGGGCACCCATAGAGCAGGGACAACATAATAAATTCCAGAATGATTCTATCTTGGCCTGGGTAACAGAGCTACCCACAGAAAGTTCACTGTTGATGAAAACACATGAAAATTTATATTAAAGATATAAAATGTATTAAATTCATTTTATTTCTTCTGTTTTAAGTAAAAGAAACTATTTCTGGAGGATGGGGAAAACCGGAAAAAGAAGTAGGATCAAATAGAAGCTGGTTACCCTACAATGTTACAGAGGACATCAATCCTTTCAATCTCCTTGGCCAGATTTTCTATCTGCTCCTTTTTGGTGACATCCAGAACCCGTATTTGAATGCCTAGAAAAACATGGTATTCACTTCAGCGTATTTGGCTAAGGATCAGCAGTTTATTTTTCTGAAGTGCCGAGGACTGCATTTACGATTCAAGTCAGTGGCTTGCCAGGACCAGTCCCCTCTCAGCGGTCCACCACCACATGGAGACTCACTGAGCGAGAGCTACACTTAATGATTAAATTAGTGCAATAGTTAAATCAGGACAGCGAGGACAGCATGGCATGCTATTTAAGATATCAGAAGGGAATTAAAAAAAGATCAACTCATTTGATTGTCATACAGCATCACACAAGCAGATGAGCTAATGTCATTTACCATAAAAACATTTCCAATAAATTTGAATTCCACTGCACTCTCAAACTGAAAAATTACAGAGCCTGTATAGTCATAACAAGCTTTCATGCCCACTGTTATAGAGTAATAATTACCTGAAACTAGTTGCATGTGTCACATATACTCATCTATCCATGTGTAGTTGAGGATATGATGAATCAGCTTTATACCATTTAATTAATGAGAAAAAGTGATTTTGCATAAGCCAGTAACTTACATAACCTGGAATGATATCATAGCCATGATAATAGAAATGAAGAGGAAGCGTAATAAATTGATGGCTTCTATCATGGAGGCTAGTTTAAAAATATGATGCTTATGTTTTTGCGATTATTTGTTTATAATCATTTATAATCAAACAAAAGAGGGCTGGAAACGTGTTGCTTTTCACTATAAGCTTCTATGTATTTCAGCCTCTGACAGCTGTCACTGTCAGCGCTTATAGCATGGGCTGTGCCTGTGCCATACCTTCAAGAAAGACACTGATAAAAAAAAAAAACCCCAACCAAAACAACCCCTCCAAAAAACCACCTTCTATTTTGTTCAGAGAAGTTACCTCTGAAAGATTGAGAAACATAACTACTGCAAAACAGGGTCAGGCTCAACTCTTCCAAACACTTTTCAATAAAATCAGCCCCTGTAACAGAACTGCTTAAGGGCCAACCACAGCCGTGCCATCCCCTGGCCAGAAGTGAAAAGAGCAAAGTAAAAGAACTACTCTTCCAGATGAGCTGTAATATATGATATGATGATATAATCTACATCTTATTTTATCTCATTTTACTTAAGTAGCTTCCAGTAATCTAACACAACTAGCTTCTCTCACCCATGTCAAGGCTGAATCCTTACTATGGAATAGGCATACTTCACGATACGCTTTGCCTGCACCCTCACTCCATACTGTGTGTAAAGACTGAGCTGTGCCCCCTTCTCAAATACATGAATTTTTCATCCAAAGGAAACCTGGATGAGTGGAAAAGAAGGAGTCAGGGTGTACTCCAGTAGTTCCCTTAGTGGTACAATTAGGCTCCCAGGGCACTAAGACTTGCTGCTGATGACCCTTTTGCCACAGCCTGGTCATGACATATCCTGTATCTAGGATGAAGGCACATCTAGTGCAGAACACGCCTGTGCCCCAAAACAGGTTTTTTACAATTTAGTCATGTGCTACTAGTGACACACCGTCTAATAAATGCCTACAGCTACCTATTGAGAGACTGTAGAGAAGACGGAGCCAGACTTCTCAGAGGCCCACAGTGGAAAGACGAAAGGCAACAGAAAGAAGTTGGAACATGGGAAAGCCTGACTGAATATAAGGTGTGTTTGTTTTTTATGGTTTTTGGTGGGCTTTTTTTTGATGTTTTGGGGGTTTTTTTGGTTGTTTGTTTTTTAAATACCATTATTATTTTAAAACCATGAGGGCAGTCACACTGGAACAGGGACCTACAGAGGTTGTTGAGGAAATTCCATCCTTGGAGATGTTCAGAACTTGATTCAACACAGCCCTGAGCAACCTGCTCTAGCCAGAGCCACTTTGAGCAGTAGGCAGGACCAAATGGCCTCCAGAGGTCTCATCCAATGTACACAATTCAATGAAATACTGTAAAGCTGTCTGTAACACATCTGAGTGATGTCTAAATTATGGGAGAATTTGATTTGAAATGGATAAAAACCTGTTTCTTTTGAAGCCAAACTGACAAGTCCATGAACAGGCTTTATATGCCTTAGTTAAATGTTATAGACACTTCTGAAGAGATTTGTGTATAACGATGCAATTAGACTACAGACTTGTGATTAACATCAGCACTGGAATTACCTCTCCTGGGTAAAATTCAAAGATCAAAATGTGCCAAGTCTTGATGAATTATAGCTTAACTAATATGTCAAAAGGATGGAAACGGCTCTGAGTGTATGGAAAATTACCTCTTTCCTTGTGAACACACTAGCAGAGGGAAAAAAATGCACAGTTCAAAATGTAACACTTTCCTACACACCCTCAGAATGAACCTGGAAAGTCCTAAAGTTCCTAAAGAATTACAAAGGGATTGCTTGTGGTGAACTCCAGTCAGTAGAGACCGATGTTCACTCTAAAAGTTGTGCCAGAGAAAAGCGTTTTTGCATATTTGACTGTCACTCTGTAATAGGAATTCAGTAAATCCACTTCCTTCTGTCAAATTAAGTTGGAAGCATTTTCAGTTGTGAAATATATCCAAGTCATTTTTTCAATCTTGAAATAAAAATTTTTTTTTTAATAGCGTCCCACACTTGTGTCACTTATGATTAAGAAAACAGCTATGCAAAACCTGCTTCTTGAAGTATGTTCCTGTGATATCAGTAGGAAAGCAACCTTCAGGCTTGAGCATTTGTACAAACAGAATAGGCTTATCTAGTGTTGGTGGATTAGTTTCTGAAGACATACGAATTCTAATAGACAGCTATCCTGTCACTGCATTCCTTAGTAAGTGTGGACCACGGAAATGCAAGACACTAAATCTACTTTTTGTATAGCTAGATGTTAGTTCTTGAGATCAGAGAAAAGCATTCCATGCCTTTTAGAGTGATATGTTTGACAATTAGCCTGGTGATCTCAAAAGGTAATTGAAATGGGCGCCATTCTGGGAAGCAGAAATCAACTGCTTCTGTGACACAAGAAACTCAAAAGTTATTCCACATGCCTGGAATAATACTCTGTCTGATATGCTCATGTTGCAGTATGGTTACATGCTAATCTCTGCCATTCCACACCACAGAATAAAGCAATGCCAACGTCTAAAGAATTAGTCTGGATATTTGCCATTTTTTCTGGCCTTTCGAATTTTGCCCTATCCTCAAATTATATTTCAGCCAGTCTACAACAAAACTTGTGAGAGCTAAACTAATGCCTACTGTAGGTCATTTACCTGGATATTTCTCCAGTTCTTGCAGCTTAGACTCATTGATGTCTGTAGCAACGACTTTGGCTCCTTCTTTAGCAAAAGCCTGAAGAATACAAGTGAGAGAAGCAGTTTATATTTAGATATTCCAGATCTTACCAGAAATAAAATCTGTTTTCTTCTCATTTCCTTTTTGGCTTGAAATAAAAGTTGGCTGAAGGCAGCTGATCTCTCACTTTTCATTCTGGGCATGTCAGAAAGTAACGGACATCAATTGCCACACATCCTGGGGACAACTAAGTAACTATGCATGTTCAGTTCTATCTAAAAATAGATTTAAGATGTTTTCCTTAAATTAAGAAATCCATAAATAAAGTGTGAGAACAGTAACCACACTAAGAAAACTGGTATTATTATTGCCCTTATTAGCTGCATGTGCACTAGCAAGCACGTTACAAACATGTAGGGCTAGAATTGTCCGTATTGTTGGATTTAAATGAAGTTAGGGGATTTGACAAGTAAAGGCATGAGCCATAAAAAAGGAATGGTGGTATATAAACTTTATGAAAATCCTTTGCATCCAAATCATTGGAATACAGCAATATTAAAAGCAGCACGACTTTTCTTTGATATGTAAGCAGAAATATTCCTTCATTCTTCATGCTCCCCTCAAAACCTGCTTTCTCTGCATTGTGATTACTGATAAATCAACAGCTACGCTAACAAAGTAACCTCCGTGTCAAAAGTGTTCTGACATCGCAGACTGTAGCCCCTAATCTTCAAAATAAGTGTCTCAAGTGCTGCTTAAGAGGATAGTGGCATTAAACATGCCAGCCTTCCATGGCTTGTTGGGTATTTACAGAGTGAAATCATCAGGAAAATTACCTACTTCTTTGACAGAGTATTTTAATCTAAGTGCCAAGATCAGCAGTTTTCTGCATTCTTAACTGCATACATGAGAAACTAACTAGTCTGGCAAAAATCCTACTTAGAGAAGCTTTTCCTGGCTTGTTGATTACATTACAGAGGTACTGAGATAACTCTACTAGGTTCTCTATCTGCTATGGAAGAAGGAAGTAGCAGGGGAAGAACAGGTTGGAAGGAATTAAAAGTTAACAGATATGTTGAATTCTGTTTAACAGTAATTTAATAAAATTTGTAAAGGATTTCTCACAGTTGCTCATTGTGAACAACATTGCAGCCATGCTGTTAGCATCACGTAGACTTGGTTACATCAACTATTAGTGTAGATAAGACATCTTGGCTTTACTGTAGGGGATCTTTGCAGTATCCAGCCTTATAACAGGAAATATTCCCTCTATCCTCCTTATCTTCTCCCGGAACAAAGCAGCAGATATACTGGATTAAAGGTACAGGCAGTACAACCATATATTGTTAGAAAAGCAGTTGCAGCTGTTCTGAAATCTTCCCTTATGGCTAACATCACCCCTCAGAGCTGAAGACTTTCAGAAATTCAAATAGTGTTCTGAAATCTTCCCTTATGGCTAACATCACCCCTCAGAGCTGAAGACTTTCAGAAATTCAAATAGCACAAAGCATGCATGATACAGTATAGCGACTATATTATTCCCTGAATTTTTCAATGGGTAGTTCTGACTTCATCAAGGGTTTATTAATTCAAGAACTTGTTTGGTGCAGCTGTCATTGGACAAGCTAGCATTAGAGACCTAGCTTAGGTACAGGAGAACATTTTCCAACTTACTATAGCAGCTGCTCGTCCAATCCCCTGTGCTGCTGCAGACAGCAGTATCGTCTTCCCATCAAGCCGACCCATACTGCTGACCTGTGCAGACAGAAGATGTCACGGAATCTTTAACAAAAAGATGAGCCAACAACACTTACTGGGAATCAGATGCAAATGCATTCCAAAAGCTAGACGTGATTCAGAGTACCTCTGCCATCAAATCATATCACAGATTGTCTTGTTTGGCTGCAGTGTGACCCTGAGTCATGCAGGGTGCTGAGGGGGGGACTGCCTCAACCTCTCCCCCCCATATGTAAGGACCTCAAAAAGATCAAAAGGCATTTGAGCTCAAAAGCCAAGCTTTCTGTTATAATATAACAGAAACCGGACTTTATTTTTCCTTAAACAGAAAAGAGAGTCAAGATGAAACAGAATAGAAGTACAATAGTTTGTAATCTAGCATTTCCACTGTCCATTGTGTTCTTAGAAAGCAGGTCTATCTTCTATTCCCCTCAAACTACAAACTCATCAACTTCCTAGATTGCAATAAATTCCACACAATACCCTGGCCTAGGTGTCTGCTCTGAATTATCTTAGGAATCTTCCAGCACAGCAGATTCCCAGCTCCAACAAGGCAGGAGGGTGAGGGGGGAATGAAGGTCCTGTCTCGCCTCTCTCACATTGCTTGCTCTCAGGGAACTACTGAGCATGCTTGGGGCAAGCGGGAGGAAACCTCTAGGAGGTTCCACCTTATTCAATGTGTAGCAGCCAAAAGGCAAAATGTAGCCCTCTTCTCTTCTGCCCAAGCACACACTTTCAAATGCTGCGTTATGTTTAAAGAAATATAGCATGTAAAGTTGCAAACAAGTAAAAGCAAATGCCATCCTCTCACTCCTATGGATTCAAAAGTTTCCAGTAGGATTTTTGGTTATTTAAGGAGTAAACTACTTAATAGGATGTTTCAAAGAACTACCTAAAAAGTAAGGCCACTGTGTTCCAGTCAGAGTGCGATATCTGGTGTTTGTTAACTGGGTTCCCAATAAGCAAAACTTTCTGCACTTTTATAATCCACAGAGCAAAATTTGTTTATGTAGCTATGAGTGTAGAAAGGTGTCCCAAGAACTTGAAGTCTTTGAATATATACAGGAATCCAACATACCGAGTACTTCACTGAGAAGTTAAGATAAAGATGCCATGATCTCCTCTAGGTTAGCAGCCAATGCTATCATCTAGAGATGCTCCAATCCATGCTGTGACTCAGATTACCGAGTTGAATTTAGTGTCCTACATCTTACACCAGATTATTCATTTCTCTGATTTTGACCAGAAATTCTATCTGTTTTCTCAGCAGCTTTTCCTGACAAAAGTTGCAGCAAAACTAATGTTTCCCTGAAGGTTACAGATTCAACAAATCAGACTTCTTCTGAAGCTGTTTAACTGAAAAACTCTTTCCGTTCCAATATGAAAAACATGATCTCTTTTGATTTAAAGTTGGACTGAGTTACAGACCATGTTTCAAGACATTGAAATGTTTCGCTGCAGGTTCCCCCCATAACTGGGACACACACGCACATACGCACACAGAAACAAAGCACAAAACTAAAGAACAGCCTCCTAAGCAAACACTAACTGAGATGCACCTTTCTAATTGGGGGAAAGCACAATACCTTAAAATCACTTTTTAGGTTGGCTAGTAAAAAGACGTCTCTTCAGGTACCTCTGATAGTAGGCTGTATAAGGTTATATGAGATCGGGCCCGCCTTAGCATAACCTTTTTGTATTGACAGGTGAAAAATATAAAGTTAACAGAGCAGAATGAGATTACACACACAACTAGGTTGCACTGTCTCTCTAGTGTACCAAGCATTCCAAAATGCAACTCCTCAAACACAAAACTCTAGGAAAGGTTCTATTAATTGTAGCAAGTCCCGAGCACCTCAACAATGAGCTCAAAGTGCTCACTCAAGGCAGAGGAAGCTCTTTCTTATTCTTTGTTGTCACATACATCTTTTCAGTGGGAAACAAAAACCTGATCAGTCCAAGTACTTCCCCAAGTCACCTTAACACTTTGGAAGCAAAATGCACTATAAATACATTTTTCAATCTAACAATCAGTTTTTATGAACATTTGCCACACCGATTGTATAAAGCATTTAAAAATAAGTATTAATATAGTCACTCACCAAGAGATCTCAAACAGCTTGTTATGTTTACTGACCTTTGTACAAAAGGAAGTTTTATACTTTTTTTTGCTGTGCTTTTTGGGATTTGTAGTCTAATTGGTAAGTTTCTCTAGATGAACGTAATTTCCTGTTGAAACATTGAGATGCTGCCATCTAGTGAAACTCAAGATTTTAGAAGTGTGATTTTCTGCACAGGAAAGGACAAAAAAGGATCACCAGCATTAGCTGTCCATTCACCCTAAGGAAATCAACAGGATTCCCACCAAAAAAGGCCACAAACATGTTTTTCCCAAGCAATTTCTCTTTAGCAATATAAGCTATCAAATTCCAGACTAGGACAATACATGCATAATAAATTTTGTTCTCTGTTAAACTGGTGATTTACCAACTTTTCTTTTTGTATCTAGTGGTTTAACTTACATTTGTTAAGGCAGAGTTAATAAAGCTACCCTGAGAGCATTCTTAAAGAATTTGGAATCCTGCCTGAATTTCAGTTGGCACTGTCCTGGTTTCAGCTGGGATAGAGTTAATTTTCTTCCTAGCAAACCCAGCTGGTACAGTGCTGGGTTTTGGATTTAGGGTGAGAACAATGTTGATAACACACCGATGTTTTAGTTGTTGCTAGGTAGTGCTTACACTAGCCAAGGACTTTTCAGCTTCCCATGCTCTACTGACTGAGAAGGCTGGAGGTGCACAAGAAGCTGGGAGGGGGCACAGCCAGGACAGCTGACCCAAAGCCGCTGCTCGGGGACTGGCTGGGCATCGGTCAGTGGGTGGTGAGCAATGGCATTGTGCATCACTTGCTTTGTATATTCTTTTATTATTACTATTTTACTTTATTTTATTTCAATTATTAAACTGTTCTTATCTCAATCCATGAGTTTTCTCACTTTTACTCTCCCAATTCTCTCCCCCATCCCACTGGGGGAGAGTGAGCAAGCAGCTGTGTGGTGCTCAGTTGCCAGCTGAGGTTAAACCACAACAGGCACATTTTCTTCAGAAAAGCCATTTCTGTGGGTAAACCGGGACACACAGACACAAAGTTCAGTAATATTAAGTTTTTCGTGTCTTTCTGCTAAACTATGATAGCTTTCTAAGGCTTTGTGAATCAGCTCCCCAGTAAACAAAATCTTTAATGACTAGGTTTTCTAAAAGCATTTATCCTTCTGTCCCTGACCTTTTGCCTACTGAATTCAGAGGCAAAATAGGTTCCTGTTTTTCAGCTCAGTCACCAGAAAAATCTCCAAATCTAGAAGTGTTCCAAGCAAGCAATAATTAACAAAACACCCCCTTGAAATTTTATACAAAAGAGGTAGAGATCTATATATACACCTAGGTCCCCCCCTTCTGGAAGGAAAAGTCAGTTTAATTTATTAGAACACCAAAATGGAGGGACTGAAAAAAAAGCTGGTAGCTAAAGAAAGTATCTTTCAACCATAGCGGGAAATTGAAAAAAACCAAACCAAAACAAAGAAAACCCCCAACCAACCAACCCACCCCAAAACAAAACACCCACCATGCAAATACCAGCACTTTGCACTTATCACTGTCAGGAAATAAATTGCTCCTACATACCTACTGCTGTGGTAGGAAAGGAGAGACTGCAGTGCTGAACTCAGAAATGGTATTTAGAACCTGTGTATTTTTGGCTAGCAATATCTTTAAAAGCTTCCCAAAATACATTCCAGGTCAGATTGAGATAAATGCTTGCAATTTCTTAGTAGTTACAGTAGTTGGCAGAGTTTTCAGCTATTCAAGGTAAATAAATAGCTGGTTCTTTAATAAAGAACTCTGAAGTACCTCCATCAGGTAAATAATCCTTGTGCGACTTTTCCAATTCCAGTAACTGCCGAATGCCCAGGAACATGTCAATGTAACCATTTGCTTATCAGTATGGGTAACCCAAAATGGAGTATCAAGAACTCTATTCCTATAAAATAAGGATAATGCTTTTGATGCAGATATCTTTCTTAGGTATGACTTTCTCACCTCATGATGATTTCATTCTTAAAGGAGTTGATCTTGGGTTGAGTGCCAAATTCCTACTTAGTTGGCAGTGGAGGGTGTATGGGGAGGAAAGGGAGGAGGATCTATCTTTTAGACTTCAAACATTTCCTGACAGTGAAAGATTCAGTTAGAAAGAAGAATTAAATGAAACACTGGTGATCTAGACCTGTGCAACAGTAAACTTCCGCACAAAGTAATTATTGCGGAAAGCTAGAGAGGACACAGACAAGAAGCATAATGATGATGGAAGTGGCGAGATTACTATAAAAGATAGTCTTTAGATACTGAATATTGTAATCAACATCCTTAGATCATAGCACAAGTGAAGTGACCAGCAGAAGTATTTTTAAATACTTAACACATTAAAGTTTATTGTCAAAACAAACCTTCTTATACAAAAAATACAAAAAAGTAGGTCTCGCAATGCAGATAAGCAGGCTAGTAAAATAGTCCGTCTTGCAGCCCTGATCGTCCAGTTTGTTTTCCATTCACTAGAGTAGCAGAAGAGTGTCAGGTCCACTGCTTACTATAAAAAAAATTCCAATACCCAACTTCAGACAGGAACTACAAGTATATTGGAAAGATGATCCAAAATACAAAGTTACTCTTGGTACCATAATTGGCTGAGCTGCAGAAATATCGTAAGGAGTTTAAGAGGAACCCTTGATTGTGTGCCCTATAAACAGAAAGTTAGTAACTTCAGTTGCAACGTCCAGATAGAGAAGTTAAAATTGTGCTGAAAATGCAGTTTCTGTGGACTTAGAGAGAGCGCATGGTATAAAACCATATGCTGAGAAACAAAAAGTATAGTTCTTTCCAACTCAATAGCACTCTGAAGGTACAAATATCGACCACCCAGAAGAGGGCTGTTTTAGGAATGACAGAATTAAGTTTAAGATTGAGAAGTTTCACAGTAGATTAGTTTGTGATCCATTCCTGTTTCCCTTTTTTCTTCAATACATCGGCTTTTCTTTATTTGCCATCCGAAAAAAAAAACCCCAAAGCAGAACATCATCAGATCAGCAGGTTGTGGGCAACTTGACTGCTTTTCCATCTTTGTTCTTGTATTCCAGCTTTTCCAGTTGTGAAAAATAGCAACTCCAAGACAGCAAGGGATTTGCACGCCACCAGAGCTCTTCTCAATTCGTGGAATTTGGCTGATTGCTTTTGATAAGCAATTGTCTTTCATATATGCAGATTCTGGCTGTAGCTACTGCAAAGGCAGCTTACAACAGAGCACCTTTATTGGGTGGTACAATCAGGGGCTTTATCTTTATCTGAAGTTCCAAACCAGTGCTTAAGATGTTCTTCTGTGGGCTCTATTCCCGCAGGTCGTGTATCTATACAGAAGACAAGAACATTGAAGTAACACTTAAACTTTCCCAGTTAGACGGGCAGTAGGAATACAGCAATTTAATCTTGACTAGTGTTTTAAATGTCAACTATCAAAGCTTGCCTCTGAGGAGCTTTGTGTTGTGAGAAGTCTGTACTATTACCAAGTTGGCCATCACAAGAAACAGCAACGAGTCAGATTCTTTCTGGAAGTCTGCCATTAATACCTTAAAAACTGGTTAACTCTTCAACATGTCTGCTGAGGCCTTCTGAAAGTTTTTAGAAGCAAGTGTAATGATGAGGGCAATAGCATTAACATGCTAGCATAGATCACTAGGAGACTTCCCCAGAAGTCACCAGGCCAGATAAGAAATCCTGAGTAGGGCTGAGGAACAGAAGTTACCAAAACAGCTACTACTGCAGCTGGAGCCAGGCAGACTGGCAGATTCAACATCAAAGACTAAAGTCTACCATCTTGAAGTTTAGAAAAAAGTTAACCAGCAGTTAACTTCGAATAGTTTTGCCAGAAGTCTGTGCTTAACCAATGTAAAGTTAAAAAGCAAAACATTTTAGAGCATCAGCTATCTAGTAATGATATTCTGCTAATTCACTTTTTAAATTCAGTCATCAACACTTCCACTGCACCAAAAGAAAAAAAAGTTTGTATAATCTTCAGGGGGTAAAGGATCCATTTAAGTATTTAGGTTCTGTAAAGCATATATAAGCTTCACAGCTCTAGCTGGTCAGCCCTTCAACAGACAGCTGACTAACCCCATTCAGGAAAACTGTGTTATCATGCAAGTTTCAGGTCTGAATATAGAAAGTACAGAGCATTTACACTCAGCTCACAGACCACCCCTTGTATTTTGCCTCTCCAAATCTTTATAGGACAACACCACCGTGTTACGTACCTGTTAGTGTACCCAAGCTGGAATTATCAAAGAAATTTGTTGGACAAGTCAGTGGCAGAGGCTTTGCTACATCCTGAGTCACAATTTCTTGAGAAATAGGTTCCTTGGAGGGTGAAGGCATTTGCTCTTTAAGGGAATATGACACTGTCTTCCTTGGAGTACCAAGGGGTACTGTCTCTCGAGTGGTTTCTCTTGAGGATCGTTCTTTCCATTTTAGTGCTCTTTCTTTCCATTTTCTAAGTTCCTCTTTCAGTTGAAGCTCATTACTGAAATGAAAAAAAACCCCAAACGGCATTTAAAAAAAATTTAAAGTAGTTCCTTTAAGTAAGGAAAAATTCCTGACAACAGACAGTTCCTGTATTTTCAGATGACATACCACAGACATGGCAATGCAAGACCATATCTGGGTATCTTGCTTTCAGAGACAATTTTTTTTTTATTTAAGCTAAAATTCCTTCCAACATAAAATTTAGGTATATCTTCTAGCATTTAAGAGATTCTTATGAAAGAAAGCAATTTAAAGTTCAAAAGCCATAAAGATATGTAAGCAATAAATCATTAGCTTTAAATAAAAGTTTACGATGTGAAAGAATCTAGAAAATCTAAAATTAATAATAATTACTCACTTCTACAGGTCTCACAGAAAGAAACACTAATGACATGCATAGTTAAATAGCAACAAATGATTTTACATGTTGCTGATCAGCTTTATAACTTACCTTAGTAGAAGGTCATTTTGTTTCTTCATGTGCAAATTCTCTTTCTGTAGCTTAGCTTGTTCAGATTTTAGAACAAGTATTTGTGTGCTCTGTACAATACCACTGCCACCACCACAAGTAAGGGGTTTTTGGGATTGCTGAGGAGCTTCTTTTTCCAGCACCACTAGAAAACAGTTTTATACACATGTGTGTTATTTGGACAGTGCTTAAAACCAGGCCAATTTTTTTTTAGCCTATTCCTTCCTATGGTCTTATATGTAACCTAGTGAGGTTTTTACAAGTGTCATTACAACAGCTATTCTTTTTTTATACACAAACACACCTCCCAGTATTCACACTGCCAGGGAGATATTAAGAAGCTTAAAAGATTCTTCATTGGGCCATTTAGAGTGAAAATAGTTATAGTTTCAGGTATGTCATAATTATGATTAGAACTAGCTATTCATATGTGAAGTCAGTCAAGGCAAAAATGGCAACACGAGCTATACCACTGCAGCTTATCCCACCACAAGTGCAAACACAGCTAGAGAAATACACACAAGAACTGCTGTGATTCTAATGCAGTGAATCACAATCCATCTCATCTTCCAATGCACCCAATCCCCCTCATACCCTTTGAGGTAAAAGGCCTGCATCTCAATCTGGACTTAACCATATAACCTTAAAACCAAATGTTTAACATGAAAGAGTCCCTTATATTTATCTTGAATTTACCAGTAACATCTTGTTCTTGCTGTGCTCTTCTAAGTTCTTCTTTTAGCTTTCTTAACTGTTGCTCTTGGTGTTCTGCAAGAGCTTTATAATTAGCAAGTCTATATGGGGCAGGAAGGGAAGAAAAAATAGAAATCCTCAGTTTAATAAGTTATTACAGTTGCAGGAGAGCTAGTTTGATTTCCAAATGAGTATCAAATACAAAGCATACCCAAGTTATACAGCTAAACTACATAAACTTCATTGTCAGTTAGATTTTAGGTAAAGTGCAGAAAACCAAAAGTTGGACTAGAATCGTTCTCCGTGTATCCCTTCTCTCCGGTGAACTAGAGAGTGCTTTCAATTACTGATTTCCCCTCACCTTCTTTTGTCAGAACAGTTATTTGATTTATGGCTGAACATGGGTTGATTGAGAAATTTTGGTGGGTGTATAGGGAAGGAGTTTTGTACTCAGAGATGCGTATAGTTTTTACTTTCTCTGCAATCCAGCTACAATAAAAACCTAGGACACCTAAAGCTGAATGCTCACTTCTTATTCTGTGGAAAAAAGTAAACAGAAAAGTAGAAGCTAAGAACTAAGTAGTTGAGAATTGTAACAAGGTAAAATTGGAACTCACTTCATATCGAAAGAGTTGGATTGTTTCATTCTTTCCATATCATATTTTACCAATTGTGTTTTGAGATGATCAATTTCTTCTTTGTACAACTCAGCACCTTTATCTAATTTTGCCTGAAGATAAAATAAAAGGTTTAGTATGAAGAAAGGCTTGTTACTTAGCAATGAATTTAGGGGTTGCTTACTTTCTATCTTTACTATGATCTGCTAGATTTTGCAGGACAAGACTGGGAACAGGAAGTTATTTTGGAGTAAGAATGCCCACATTACCAACTAGCACTATAGTATTAGTTGGTATCCTAACTCTGGTGTATTAGATGCAGTCATATTTTAGCAAGTTTTGCTGACTTGTTTGCAGATATAAGTCCAGGAATTTTGAACTAGTAAGCAGATATATTACATAGGAAAAAAACAGCTCATGCTTCAGTTTCAAAATTTAAAAGTTTTTTAGAACGTTTCAGAAATGCATCATGTACAAGTGATAAATTTAGCTTCTAATATCACAACATGAGTTCTATATTTTGTTCCTGAAGGCTGCATTGGTAGAATGTGAAACTGCATGCTAAACAGGCAAGTAGTGTTTTATTCTAAGAATGCCATACAGAACAATAAATTGACTTCAGAGAGCTACATTTCATCTACAGCTGTTCTCAAGCATGCTCACTCTCTCTGAGATCAGAGGAAAATGAGAAGAGTAAAGTATTTTGCTCATACCTGAAGACTCTGATTCTCTGTTAAGGCAGTTCTGAGGCACTTCTCTGTCTCATTCAGTTTGGCTTGCAGTTGGGTGAGCTCACTTGTCGCTGTTTTTATTCTTATCTGTGCTTGTAACTTGTTTATGCTGTCATCTTTCTCTTTGACGTTTTTTCCTACTTCATTTATTACATTTTCCAACTTCTGAATTTTTACTCCCATAGCCTATTGAGATATAACAATTAGTTATGAGTAGTTATGCCAAGAGATAGAACAGTAACAGCACATGGTCATATTCTTAATAAAAACAAAAACCCCAAGCCACACACAAAAAAAATCCAACACTACAGGCTCTATGGCAACCTCACTGTTTTGTGTCACCTTTTAGTATTCTGGAACACTCAAGTCTAAAAAAAGTGCTTTGAACAAGGGTAACTGTGACAAAAAAATAGGACAGAGAAAATGAGTCCTCAATTCCAAGGATTAAAGACAGAATTCTTCTCCAGCTTCTAGTTTGACATAGTGAATACCATATACTTGAAGGATGCATCAAGAGTATCACACTATTAAAATTAATACTTCAAAAACAAATGGGAACATTTCATATGGATTTCTAAACTGACATGTATTTGTGTAGGCAATTAAAATAATCACATTACAGGCAAGAGCTCAAATTTTCACTCTGGGAATAAAAAAGCTACAAAAATGAAGTGCAGTCTGGGCTAATGTATTGTGTGGCACAGATTTACAGTTGCCATCAATCTTTATTTTCTTTTCAGTTTGAAGTACTCTCACTTAGAAAACAAGCATCAGAGAAGGTTTCCTTAGAAACAGATATCAGTACCTTTATATCTTGTTCTGCAGCCTTTAATTTGTTATGAAGCCTGTAGTTTTCTTCTTGTTTCGCGAGACTGGCAGAGCCACCAGGGGCCAGTTGCTCTTTAAGAGTGTTTAGTTCCTGAAGCAACTCCTCACTTTTCTCTTTTCTCTGTTTCAATTCAACATCAGCATTTTTACAATAATTGGCAGTTCTGGCATCCAGCTCTGAAGAAAGTTGAAGGAGTATCTGAAAATAAGTAGTGTCATACAGATAAATTTTGAATAATTTTTGAATCTACTAGAAATAAGGTAAGTGAAGAAACAGGAAGTATCCTGGCATGTATTAATTTCAGATTCTTGTTTCAGCATCCCATTTGAAGATGCTTGCTACCAGAAATGGAATCACTAGCACTCAAAAGACTGGTTTCATTTCCAAAAGATGGGGAGGCAGGAAGGGACACGAGAGGAAGATAATGCATTGCAAGTTTACCAGCATTTCTGCATTAACTCAAACACACACTAACATTACAGAAACAAAGGAACTATATTGGAAAGATTTCTTCAACATCTGCAACAAACACACACAATTATTCATAGAAGTTTTTGCTAGAATGTATTCATTGACTAAAGTGAAACCATTTGAGAGAAAACATACACATTGGACTATTCTAGAAACCCATATGCTTAACATGCCAGATAAAGAAAAACCTTCACACTTGTCAGCAAAATGGCAACATTATGCTAGATTTTGTTTGTTTGGTAAAAGCTTTGATCCACATAATATGCCTGTCAGGGAATTCTTCCTAAAAGCCTGCCAACATTGGGAAATCCTGAAAAAGTCAAGACTGGCTATTAGCTCCACAGAAGAAACTTTTTAAAATAGGCTAAACTTAACAGAACTGAGTCACAACATTGGGGGAAGGAGGGTGATGAGCTCTTCATACTTCAGATCAATAGTAGTAGAAGGAATAATAGTATGAACAGACCAGCAACTTCCAGGATACGCTTGTTATGAAGACTGTTCTTAACAACTAATCAGAATATAGTGGATTCCCTCCCATAACCTGTTTTTTGAGAAATGTTCAATACATTTAATCAGAAAGATGAAATCTCAGAAATCCTGTTCATGATGCACTTAACCCTGTAAAACACTTGGTCTTTTTTTTTTTCCAAAGGGGGCAAGAGGTAAGAAGAAGGAAAGAGAGAAAGGAAGGCTGAACTACCTCTAGAATAACTTGACTTTCTGAAATTAGAAAAGATGTGAGAATATAAATTACAATTGAGTTTTAAAAATGGCTAAAGTAGTTTTGATAAAGGTGGCTTGAAGAGAGCAGACAATCTTGTGGGTATAAAGCCTGGAGAAAGTGATTGTATCAGGCTACCAAGTTCTGCAAGCAAAGCTATATAAAAATTTTGATCCTACAGTTTCAGGAATTCAGTCTAATAAAAATGCAACACACACACACACACACACACACACAGAAACTATCTTGTACTCTGAAAATAATGGGTAGAAAGTCTAGCAAGTTTCCAAGTTTGGATGCATGAGGAAAGAAGTCTTTAAAAATCTTGTCCTAAGTATTCCTACATCTTACAGTTAAGTATGAATATAGTAAGTGCTGATAATAATGAATGCTCTTTAAATAGCCTTTTGTGTGTTTTGTTTTCAATCAGATTAGAGGCATTTACAGAGTACATACACAGAATACATTTCTGATTAAAGACGACTTAACTGTACCTTTACTTTAGGAGTCCAGAAGTTAATGACTTGCAAAAGCCTTTCATTATCTTTCTTTAACTCTTCTTTAAGCTCCTCTGCATCACAGTGAGTTCCTGAACAAGCTTCCCAGAACTGTGTTGTTTCTTTTCTAGCACTTTCTTCCTGCTGTAACTCTGCCTCTATGCAGAGAAGTTCACTTTCCATTTCTGATACATCTTTGAGAATGCTCTTTAAAAAAAAGAAGGAATTCAAGTTTAAATATTGCTTTGATAACTACATGTCTAAAGATAGATTTTGCCCTCTTAGCTATCAATATTTTCAGGAAGTCTGTTTTAGCATCTAATTATCATATAAAAGGAATTTCACTATACTTAAATTACACCCTACTGAGAAGATAAGAAAATCTACATTCCTGGGGCAGGTGGGAAGGGGAAAGGGGAAAAAAAAGAGCACGTTAGTAAAAGCTTGTCATTGTTTTAAAAGTCATCTTGTATGGGGTAGTATGTATTTTACAGGGCAAATGAGTAAATAACACTTC
Organism: Aptenodytes forsteri; assembly: GCF_000699145.1. NCBI lineage: Eukaryota > Metazoa > Chordata > Aves > Sphenisciformes > Spheniscidae > Aptenodytes > Aptenodytes forsteri. Next base: position 6,018,216 of record NW_008794665.1, read on the forward strand.
CATTATTTTATAACCTAACAATTTCACTTTGAGCCACTTTATAAAACAGAACCTTCATATTATAGAATTAGTAGCACTAAAAAAAAGAATTCTACCCCCCTTCCCTTTAAGTGAAGTCTTAACAGATAAAAGCAATGCCATTAGATCAGCACCACCACATTACCCCATGCCTTGAAATATGCAAGTCTTTGAAAATTGTTTTAAATATTACCTCTGCATCCAAGTGCAAACTCTGCAGCGCTTCACTGATGTTTAACTCTTGAGAAGATGTTTCATTCTGGTTCAAATAAGTCTTCCTGAGACACTGAATCTGAGCTTGTAGCTGATCTTGTTTTCTCTTTTCCTCAAGCAATTCCATTTCATACTTGTTAACAGTAGTATGGTATTCTCTTTTCTTTGAGCAAACACGACCAAACAGAAACTGTTGTAGAAGCACAGAATATATCAGTGAGTATGTTTTAAAATGGTACGCTGCATCCAGCTAAAATTCCATATTTTATAATTCAATCTATTTACTCTCCTAGTCCATAGGTGTCCAGGAGAAGTAAAACATGACTGAGAAGATCAAGTTCACATGTGCTGTACAGCAATGGCATATAAGACTTTCAGCTGGGTCAGCATTTCTCAAGTATGCTACTTTTTGTAGACTCCTAAAAACACCAAAAAGTCTAAAAGGCTCTAGACAGCCTTCCATGAATCTAGACTTCAAAAAGCAAAGTATTCTTTGTTGTATTTATTTTATTTTAGAGTCGTGAAAGGTACAGATGATCTACAAGAATAATATCACTGTGCTGATTTAAAGCTTTATTCTAGTAGCGATCAAAACTTTAACCATAAAAGTTAAAAGGCATCTATGGAAAAAAAGAAAGAGATCAAAACCTAAAGACCCTACATGAATTATGAAATAAGGCTCTTTGGAACAGATGTTAAACTTTTTAGCTAATGGATATTTATAGAGGTGACTGACTCTCAAGATCATGTCCAGCATTTTTGTATACTGGACATGAATGTTGCCGTCTCCCCAGGCCTGCCTCCCCCACCCCCCCCAAACAAAAAAGCTCTTAACATTTCATGCTAAATAAACAGAAGAAAACTTTTATCTTTTACTGTTCTTCTGCATTATAATAGGAATTCTTTCCTAATTGCCCATAACTTTTCTGATAATTGGAATTAGTTTCTCCACTGAACTACACATTGAGGAAGGTCTGCAGGGCTATAGAAGTTATCAAAGTACTTGGGTAGTTTTGCAGAGTAAACATGCATCTCCAAGGTCTCTTGCATGTCTTTCCCCCACAGTAAGACACATACTTAGGGGTCCATAATTTGATTTATGGAGTACAGAAAAAAGTTTCTTTTCCCAATTAAAATGGATTAATATAATTAAATAATACTGTGCAAAGCAGCTGAACTACAGTCAAAAACTAAGGTTGATTAACTTAACTAAATAGTTCCAGTTTTCCAGGATTGTAAAGCATTTACTATCAGTTTATTTTCCACAAGATATGGATTCACAAAAAATCAAAGCTAGAGTATATAGAATCCTAACTGTTAATATTGAGAGCTTATTAAAAAAACCCCAAACCAAAACAATACGAAGCATCCACAAATTCAGCATTTTAAGTTGGTACCTTCAGTTTGTTCAATAAACTCTGGAGATGACTGTTTATTTTCTCATTTTCAGTTTGAAGCCTTTTGACTTGTTTACTCTGTTCCGATGAAAGCTGAGTCAGTATCACAGCTATCAGCGCTTTCTGACTACTCAGTTCATTCTTTAGATTAAGAGACACTGTAGAGAGACATTCATACCTCTTCCCCATATTTGGGAATTTCTCAAGAAGCTCCTAAATGCAAGTGAAACAAATTCATTCAGTCACAATAAAGAAAAGAGTGACTAGCTATAAACAGAAGCTTAAAATAAATCAGACTCCAGGACTAACCCCTACAGTATGTATTGGTTTTACAACAGAAACGTTAATAGGACTAAGACTTCAGTTTTGACTTGCCACAGGAATATGACAAAGAACACTAAGCCAGGCACAAAAGCAGAGAATTTCTTAGTTTTCCAGAAAATCATTTCACAAGCTCAAATTATTTTCATGATTTAGATTGCCTGGCCACATGAAGACCTGTAGATCAGGCCTGAAATGAAATTGTTGCCTGTTCACAGGTTTGCCAGCTGGGCTGCCCTCAAGATGGGCTCCCAAGTTGATCTACTTGGTCCTTTGTTGAAAGAAGGGGATCATGAAATTGTTCCTAGCACTCTGCCATAAAAAGGGAGATGTAATCAAGCAGTGAGCAGGCTGAGAAATGCAATAGGCTTCAAGGCACTCCCAGTAAACTGCAACTCAAGTATCACATATGAAGCTAGGTTAGACATTTTAAAGCAAGTATAAAACTTCCTAGGCATACTGTCTCCATCTTTGGTTCTTAGTTGAAAGAAGCAGGATTCGCGAGTTTTTTTAACTCTTCACACCACAGTAAAAACATTGGAACTAACATATGTCCTGTGTCCAACAGGAGCAAGTACAAGATACTTGAGAAAACTGCACAAGAAAGAGGCAGACAAGATCTTACCTATTACAAAAGACAAAATAGGAGAGTGCCGTTAAAAGGGATCAACTGATGTTTACTTCCCTCATTATCAGCTCCCTACTGCTGATATAGGATAGAAAGACAATGTGACTGGAGAAAGCTACGCATAACTGATTTTTGTAGTTTGGTCCTTTACCACTTTTGGTGTTAACTGAAGAAGCACTCAGGGCTTTTCCAGCACATATAGAATGATGCCCAAACCTGCTGCACAGACGTACAGACTGCAGTACAATGGTACTCTAATATTTTTAAATGTTTCGTACTATTCATAAATCCTGGTTTATTTTGGCTTTCAGTAGGTTAGCAGTACTTCTCACACTTGTGAGAAAGTACACTCAGGACAGTTAATTAACAAAAGCTCTGAGGAATTACAGAAGCTTCCTATTTTGAGGAGAGAAGCTATTTAATGAAATTAATTTATTTGAAACCAATTTATGTTTGATGGGGAATAATAGAAGGCAGGATTGGGGGGGGATTTTGCAAAAACAAAATGGTGAAGCACTTCTATATGACTAGTTATTTTCATTGGGGTGGCTGGACAGTAATGAAATCAAGTGATATGTCTCAACTGAAGTTCAATTTAATGTTCTTGGAACAAGACGCACGGTCACTGAACAGCAACAGCAAATCAACCGATCCCATGGTTTGCAGCATCTTAGCAAGATATGCAAACAATTTTATACATTATACATAGAAGCAAGGTTTATGCTCCAGAACAAACGGTATTAAGGTTTTACATGCATCCTTAAAATAAGGAGAGAAGTAAGTTTACCTTAATTTTCAAGGTTTTTTCCTTCAGGCTATCATCAACCATCTGCTCTGCATTATCCAGTGGGTTCACCTGAATGGACATATCATTCAGGTTTCTCTGCTTCAGTTGGTCTAGAGCACATTCCAGTTTTGCATTTGTTTCAACACACTAAAATAAAAGCATACATATTTAAGTACCATTCAAGAAGAGAAGTTATTCATAACTTCGGCATGCAACTTGCAACACCAACCATCTCAGAATTTTTTTGCAATTCTGTCTTGAGCTGGTCCCGCTCAGACCTGACATCCTGGAGAAGTTTTTGTAGCTCATCTTTTTCTCGATTAATTGATGAGATTTGTTCTTTAAGTTGGAAAGAGTGACTAGTTCTTTCAGCCAATAACTGGTCTTTTTCACATGATATGCTATTTAGCATCTCAGTTAACTGTTGAATCTATAATAAATAGTGGAGAAAAAGCAAGAATTACAATTTGGTCCTGGTCTGTGTACTCCCCTATGAAGTACTCAAATCTGTTGTGTCAAATACAAAGAACATAATTTCCAGTAACTCTAAAATTCACACTAACAGCAAGAGAGGTTTAAAAATAATTTTGGTGTTCTAATCACTCAGAAAAAGAAATTAAAAGGAAGAATAGCATGACACCCAGAGAACTCTACTTTAGTCAACTTTGGTCTTCAGTAAAGCAAGAGGAAACAAACAAAAAGGCAGTCAACATACATCCACATCACAAGAAAATGAAAAGAAATAGAAGATTAGCATAAGCGATGGGCAACGGAATTGCCTTCATATCTGCTCTAATGAATAGAACAATAACACATTAGCTAATTTGAAGCAATCCTTAATTATACTTTGATCTACAAAGGAAGAGTTTGACAGGTGACAAGTAAAGAAGTGAAAACTGCAAAAAGACTGAGTTGGCAAGAGTTAAGTACAAGGCTTTCTGAATAACGAATATAGTTTGAAAGTGTGCAAAGCACCAAGGATTCCAAACCCACTTAGGTTCATACTGTCTACACAGTGCCTTTTAAACATGTACAATTACTATTATATTAAACCTGCACACATTGGATAAATTTGTGTCCATTCTAATGGAGTGACCAACTGGCTGAGACAAGTTGAGGATGCTACTTCTAAACATCACTAAAGAAACTTGTACAAAATCCTTTGCCCATGTTCACGCTTGTTTAGCACCCATAAAAATGATGCTCTGAGAGTTAAAAATTAAATAGGATTTGTCTTGAGCAAAAGTTTAGCACATTAGTGGTGAAACATTAGAAGACAAACTCCTCACCTTGTTTGTTAGGCTGTCCTCCAAAATCTCTGACCGCCTCTGAACCTTTAACAAGTGGTCTTCCCTTTCTTCAGCTTTGATCTTCTCATTGCTGAGGAGTTCTTGTTGCCATTTCAATTCCTTTTTGGTTTCAAGAATCTGGAGTAAAAATAGAGCAACAAATATAAAATTAAGTTCTGAGATAACACGTGAATCTACCTCTCACACACCAGGCCACTCAATATTTCATAGGAGTTAAAATACTTGGCACAAACCAAACTCCTTTAGTTTGAGTACAAGAAACTTAAAGTTTCTCCTTTCACTAAGCAAAGCCTGCTAACTAGCATACTGATAAATCCTTGGTAATGTAAAGAATTAAAGTATGCTACAAACATGTTTGGACATATTTTCTGCAATCCCTGTTTACACAAATGAATAACACAAAGCAGAGATGTAATTTGAGTAGGGATCACATCAAGAACTATCTAGAAATTATTACTTAACACAATTTTATGAGTTGGACTGTTGTCAGAGTGCTGTTAAATTATCTTTGATAAATTATTATGGAACTAGCATTGCTTTCACTAAACCTCTGAATTTCCAGTGAAGTTGAAGTTTTACAGCAAGACAATTGATACTCAAAACACAGGTGAATTGGAAGATATTGGTAGCAAGCATAAGTAGATTCTCCTCCCACCATAGATCTGAATTAACTACAGATATTTGAAGTGACTACTCAATATCTGAACAAGGACTGCTGCTCAATGGATACCACCCAATTCATTTGTCTTCACTGTTGCGAAGATATGCCTCATCCAGAAGAGAAATAAAAGTGTCAGAATTCGTCAGCTTTAGTTTCAAAACTTTGCAGCTCAACTACAAAACATACCATTTCATCAAATTCATTAAAAAATGCCTGTTAAGCATTTTGGTAGTGAAACCCATGTATTTTCCTGTTCCTCATTTATTCCTAAATAAAGCAGCCTCAGATAACATTTTTGAAAGAATTTACATACATCTTTAAATACCATTCCACAAGACAGAAGTTAAAGCATGCCAATATTCTTCAGTCTAGGTATATAACATCAATACTTGTAAGATATTTTTCAAGAGAGCTTCAAGAATTAACCATCTTCCTTTACCAGGCATTCATAGTTATTATACTTTAATCAAATATAAAGCACCTTATCAACACTCTCCTGTAGGTTAATCTCCAGTTTGTTCTTCTCTGCTCGAACATCTTCCAATATTTCCTGGAGCTGATCTCTCTCCTTTGCTAACAGATTACACTGTTTCTCCAGCTGCTGAAGTTTACTGCTTTCACTCTCAGTCTTTTCTTTCAGTTCTCCCAGAAGCTGGTGCCTTTCCTTAGTTACCAAATTTAAGTCCTCATTCAACTTGACTACCTATTAAAAAATATTTTTAAAAAAGTATAAAACCACACAACTATTAGCAAAAACTCCTCTTCTGTTGCTAAATTGTATTACCACAACATCATCTATTGGACCAATAAAACAGCACAAGTTATCATGGGTAAATACCTGTTACTCTAATGAGTCCTTGAGGGGACATCCTCTAAATTATTTCTAAGAATTTCTTATTACTGTACTTGCCTTTTCTTTCAGTTTGTTTATTTCTTCATTTAGTTTTTCTTCAGTGTTTTGCAATTTCTCCTCTCCATTTGCTAGCATGTTCTTCTGGATATCAGCTTGCTCTTTCTGATGCCTTAGTTCTTCCTGTAGATTTTCCATTTCTGTCAGAACTTTTAAGGACTGCAGAACAAGGTATTACATAGATGTTCACTCAGTATAATTAAGTTTTTCCTTATCGATAAGTCAAAGCATTTGAATTTCTAGGAGAGAACTATCAGAATCAGTCTTTTACTTTAGAAAAAAAACCTCAGTTGTCATTCCCCCATGCCTAGTTTAAGAACTCCAAAGGAAAACAGTCTTTAGAAAGAGTCTTTATCAGTTTATTTAAAAAAAAGTAGGCAGAAGTAAAGAGGAAAGGAAAAAGTGTTGTGGGGGGAACAGATTATGTAGATGACTATTTAAAAAAACAAAAACACCCTGCCATGAAAAATAGCCTTATTCTTGTGGCAACTGCCACCAGTTACATGAACAATTTGTCCAATTGTTTAGCAGCAAGATGTAAACCTAAAATTAAAGATTTGATAATCCTAGTTTGTTGATATTAGTTTTTAAATTAGTTGGTCTGTACATACGTGAGAGATCAGTGGTTCTACCTGAGGTTTCCTAAAATTCATATGAAAGCTTTTACATTTCTTAAAATAATTTGCAGAGCTTCTCTTAGGAAAAAAAAATTTATCAGACTTCCTTTTAACTTTAGAAATTATCAGCTTGATTTTTGTTAACTACATATGAGAACGAATTTGTCTGAAATAGTGTGTCAACATAAGCATACTTTTCATGCAAATACTTGGAATATTGAAGAAGTCACTAATCTGCCAAGAAATAAGAGATCAGGAAGGAGAAATAGGATAGCTAATCAGTTTTTTTTCTGGGTTTAGATTTCTCTTCATCTATCCAGAATAAGTGGAAGTGGTAGAAGAAATAAGCCCTTAGATATCAGTAAACCTGGATTACCTCCACTGTTCAGTGCTAAATACAAAAGGCACTGTAGATGAAAGATGTAACAGGAACTTGCAGAGTGTTTGTCCAGCAGGTGGCAGACAACTGTGCCTAAACTCAGAGCGGCACAATGACCAAAAGGGCAGGAAAGGGACAGGGGAAAGAAAAAACAGATTCCAAAAAAATCGAGATTGGATTAGTACACTAAATTTTTAGTTTACTGCTGCTGTGAACAAGTGAAGGGAGAGGAAGAGATACCGAATAGCAGAAGGCTTCATGACCAAAATAATTCAGTGGTACAACCTGCCTTTAAAACAATTATTTAAGAGATTTTACACATACTCTCTCCTTGCTTTCCCGACAGTCAGCCTCTAACCGATCTCTTTCTGCTTTACAAGTCTCTACCATTTGCTGTAGTGCATCTTTCTCCTGATTAAGTAAAGTGATTTTCTCAAGCTGCTGACAGATTTGCTCGTTTGTTATTCTTTCAATTTGTTCTTTTTCTGCCAGTAGCTTGCCGTATTCAGAAGAGACATGAGTCAGGTTTTCAGTTACTTCAGTGAGCTGAAAGAGCAAATAAGAACCAGTATTAATATTTCTAAGTCTCTAGCATGGGTAGAAGTATTTTTTCTAAACTAGCTATCAAATAACAGTAACATTCTAATTTATTAAATTTTGTTGTCCCAATAATCAGGTTCTGATTTAAGAAGAGTGTTATTAGACCATATTTCACAAGCACTATCTGTACATATGGGTTGTTATAAGTGGATTATTTTACAGAAGACACCTTGATTAGTTTACTGCTATAGTAAGCAAAGAAAGATGTAACAATTTTGCTTAGAAGTTTTTAGTCCTTCTGTCTCATTGGTAGGCAAATTTCAGTGCTTCTGTCTCATTGGTAGGCAAAAGTGAATGTGTAAAAACCTACAGGCCATGATAATTCTATAAAAATGACTCCATCATTGCTGTATCTACAGCAGATAGAAGACATTAACGCTTGTTAGAATCAAGCCTAAAAGCCACAATAGCTTCAGACATGAAAATAACAAGTAGATAAGAAATTTATAATAGCGTAGCAAGTTAAAGAATGAGCTAAACTACCTTTTAGTTGCTCAAGTACCTTCCGAGTAACATAACTAAGACATATTATTAGAATTTAAAGTTTTAAGGCTTGGAAAATGCATTGAGGTCAAAGAGCAGTATTGATTCTAAATAATATTCCATGATTCAGCACTGAGGCATGTTTAGTTATAAGTAAGGGTTGTAGCTTGCAGGTCAAATTGCATTTGATCATCTTTTCACTGCCGCTGTTCTATAGAATTCTTTCAAGAAGCAGTACAGGGAAAAAAAAGAAAGGAAAAACTTTTAATTAAGTTTTGTTATTGCTTTTACAGAACCCTTACAAACTGAAGCCAGCAGAGGACATGGGTTGCCAATCCTGATAGAATTTTTAGTTTACTTGACAAATCTGCATCTGACCTTCTGTTGCAGTTCATTCAATGCCTCTTGCGCTTTCAAGAGTTGATTTTCTTTCTCCGAAATACTTCCTTTCAGCTCCACAATAGTCTCCTGATGTTGTTTGAGAGAGTTATGAGCACATCTCAACTCTTCCTGCATCTCTGAATTCTTTAGACAATCCTGATAGAATTTTTAGTTTACTTGACAAATCTGCATCTGACCTTCTGTTGCAGTTCATTCAATGCCTCTTGCGCTTTCAAGAGTTGATTTTCTTTCTCCGAAATACTTCCTTTCAGCTCCACAATAGTCTCCTGATGTTGTTTGAGAGAGTTATGAGCACATCTCAACTCTTCCTGCATCTCTGAATTCTTTAGACACAACACAGTTAAAGTACATTAAAGCCCGAACAACACTTCCAAAATTTAAGACAGAAGTTTACTAAAGCTATTATCCTAAAGGAATAGGACTATTTTTCTTACCATGCTAATTGTCTCCTGTATAGTTTTTCTTAGCTGGTCTCTCTCATTTTGGAGGTTCTCCAGTTGCATTTTAAGATCATCATCTCCTCTTTCTGTCAGAGTGCTCGCTTCCTGACAGTCATGCAATTTTGGAATAAAATCTGTTCTCCCCATTTTTTCAGATTCTCTTTGATGTTCATTGGCCTTCACTTCCTCCATTTCATGCAATTTCCTTTTTGCCTGGCTCAGCTCTTCTCGCAGAAGAAATAATTCTTGCACAACAGATTTTTCTTGAATCTGTGGTATCTATTTTGTACAGAGATAGAAGTCAACACATTTGGGGAAGTAGCTTTAAGAGAAACATATCTGACCTTTGACAGGTTGATTATGTAAAACAAACAGAAGCAATGTTTTAGAGAGATCTGTATTTTTTTTCAGAATAAATAAGATTTGACTGAACTCAGTATGCAATTCAAGTTTCTTGAAATAAGAGACACGTAAAAGTAAAATTTGAAGTGAGGACTTCTGAAACAAGTTACCAAAAGTAGAATTTCATGGCCATAGCTTAAGCTTGTGGGGCAAAAAACCAGAAAACAATCCAAAACAAAAAACCCCAACAACAAAAAACCCCCCACAAACCAAACTACAGAGACCTTATTCATATTTCTAGTCTCAACAGTAGATAATAATGGTGTCAAGACAATTATTTCCTTGAAGTTTGTCTACTCTCCCCATAAATATTAAAATATACACACATACTTTACTTTCTTTGAAGTGTGTGTACACACGCACACTTAGTATATATACACACATATATGCAATCAGCATGACAAACTACGGAAGACATTGGCTGCAATGTCCCTTTCACTGCCAGGAAAAAAGTCAGTTCTGTCTATGCTTTGAAAAAGCAGAACCACCCTTTCAAGATGAGCAATTTTTAGCTTCAACTACTTATAGAACCACATCTCTGTGCAGATCAACTCAGAACATCACCATCCTGTATCAAGTTAAAATTCTATTTACAGAAAAATGTTTGTCATATTCTACTACTAGTTGTCCATATACAACAATATGGGTGGAATTTATTTCAAGTACACAATAATAATCTTGGTGTTTAACGGTCTGCAGTCAAGTAGCAGGACCCTTTTCTCCAGTTTGTTTTGCAAGTTATTTTCACTTAAGTGAAAGTTTAAATAAGCGTGCTTTCTATTACAGCCTTAGTATAATTACCAGAGTTCCTTCCCCATACTCTTCCTTTTTCAAACGTAAACTGTCCAGCTTATCCTGCAATGAATTGTTCTCTTGTGTAAGGAAACAGATTTGTTCCTTTAGCACCTGAAGCTGATCACTTTCTCTACAGTTATTCTTTTCTGATTTTTCCTCAGCAAGTTGGTCTCTCTCCGATGTGACGATTTTTATTTCTTCTGTCATTTGTGATATCTATCAAAAATGTGCAAAGTATTTCCATCAATTCAAAACCAAAATTAAATGCAGCAGTTTTGTTTGATTCACTCTGCTACAATATTTTTAACATCAAACCACTGTAACCAAACCAGAAAAACTCCAGAACCAAGTCTTTAGCCTTTGTCACCTGTTTTGTTTTAAATGCGAAGCTTTAGCAGTCTCTTCTGCAATATCAGCCAGATTTTTATCTAGAAAGAGTCTGAGAGGAAGAAGCCAAATAAGAAACACCTGTTGGATTATTTTTTATGCATCTGTTCCAAAATATGCAAGTGCTGAATTGACAGCCATTGACTTACTGGGTCTGGCAGATGATATACTTCAAGAAAAATCCAGTCTTACATACTACGGATTCTCCCTCCAGAGAAACTATGCCACTGAAGCAACTGTGTAACATACAATATTCTCAGCACCCTTCTTTGTCAGTTGTTGAACAAACAGGCACAAAAACCCCCAGTGGATCAGCCTTCTGCTGTATGATGGGAACTGAGCTGCCATTTACAACCATGTGTTACACTTCTAATTTGGACTGTGTTATAAACCATTAGCCTCATTCCTACCCTTAAGTAACCCTTACCTCTTCTTCCATTTGCCATCTAATGCCACCACTCAAATTGACAACCATGGGGCACACTAGTTAAGTAAAAGTTTCTTAGAGTGTACATTACAGCTTGAAGCTCTACAGAAATGGATCAGCAAGCGGTAAAGGCTTGGATCAGGCAGTACTTTCTTGCCCACTTTGTACCAAAGGCCTAGAAATTTTCTAAGGACAAGCAGAAGAGGCTATAAGCAGACTAACTGGGCTTGTTTTCAGTGTTGGAAAACACATTAAAAGCATTTTTATTTTGAATTATTACATGATGTTTTACCTGTATTTCGAGTTCTTTAATGGTTTTCCCCAGTGCCTCTTCAACACTCAGAATCTGAGATTCTTTTTCAGAAATATTTTTTTCCAACTTCTTGACAGTGTCCTGGGATTGCTTGAGAGAACTCTGTGTATTTCTCAGTTCTTCATGTGCCAAAATGTTCTTCAGAATAAAGGAAAGAAAATCCACAAAAGAAAATTCAAGTATCTTACAACATTAGTAAGCACACCTTGATTTAAAAAAAAAAAAGCCAAAAAACCCCCACACAAAACCGCACTCCCCTACTCCCCTGTATATTTCAGTGTAGTTTATAAGTGTTCTTACCCTCTTCCCCTTAATATGTACAGTCCATTTCTATAAAGGCAGAATTCCTACCATTGAAACGGTGTCCTTGATATCCTCTTTGAGTTGGTCTGTCTCAGCTTGGAGAGACTCCTCTTTTTGCTTCAGGTAATCTCTTTCCTGGGTTAGAGTTTTTACTTCCTCCCGACATTCAGTAAGCTGCTGAAGAACTGCCTGGATCTCCGAATCCTTGGCCTCCAGCCTCAATTCCATAATCTTTTCTTGCTCTTTTAATTGCTCCATTTCATTTAACTTCTGCTGAGTCCCAATAAAATCTTCTCTTACCTCAAGAAGTTGTTTGTGCTCTGCTGTCTTTTCTTCCAGTTCTTTCATTTTGCTAGAGAGCTTTAGTTTGTAAAGGAAAAGGCCAGACACTTTCATTGTAATGCAAAACTGCATAACGTGTACATGTTCTCACAGAATCTTAAATTCACTTAAAGGGTTAGAGACACTAGCTTTCAACAAGAGAATAGGAAGTTCATCATTTCACTTTAAGTCACTGCTTATATTCTTGCCCATATTAAGAAAACATTTGTTTATGGAACCTTCCTGTGGTTCCTCCTTAGCAGCAAAAGTCTTACTAAGACATAACATCATACATGAAATTGTAGTATAGCTTAGGAATTATCAAATTAGGAGTTATCAAATCCAGCTGGAATATGACAGCCATATCAGTCCCAAAAGCCTTGTCAAAAATATGCATCTTCAGTTCCCTTTTCTTAAGTGTTTTTTTCCTTTCTAATTGCCAATTTTTGCAGTGATTCTCTTTGGTTTGAAATATCTTCTGTTCTAACCAGCCTCCAGTTCCTGATAAGGAAACTTTGTTGCTATGACTTTAGATGGAGTAGATCATAGCAGCACATAAAAAAAATTTATTTTCCCATGCTTAAGTTATATCTTTATTCTGCAAATAAGAATTAAAAGGTCAAGTACAGAAGGAGAACACATAACCTGGAACAACATATACACTTCTTTGCCTATGAAGAAAGAGACCATTGAGCTGCATAATCCTGCAACCTTATACACCTGGCATAGGATAAGTAATATCCACTCATGCTAGCGGAATGTCAACGATAGTGTTACTTATACCTTGAAGACTACTTCTCAAAGAAAGTTTTTTTTTTTAATTCTATGAATGAATTCCTCTTGTCTTATCTGTAAAAAGGAGCGAGCTGACACTGACCTCCAATTTCACTTCATCCAAAGCTGTTTTAGACTCTCGTGCTTCTTTAGATAGAATATCTATTTGGAGCTTCATTTGTTCATTGTTTTCTGATGCAGCTACATATTTTTGCTGTAGTTCTTCATGGAGCTGTTTAAGTGCTACATATTCCTGATCAGACTTCACATATTTAAGTTGTGCATCTGCTAGATTGTCTTTTGATTTTCCAATTTCTTCAGTCATATGTTTAAGTTTAATTTCATTATCAGCTACTTCAGAAAGCAGTTTTTCTCTTTCCAATTTTAATATGCGCAGCTCCTCACATTTTTCAAGAATCTACCAACAAAAAAGCAATAGTAATAGCATTTTCTAAATCAGTATTTGTCATAGCTGCGTAATAAAAAACATGCTTGTATGCAGATATAGGAAGTAAAGTACAGGCAAACACACAGCACAGTACATTGGGTTTTGCTTTGTTGGGAGGGAGCTGTCTAGCAAACAATCCTTCAAAGAGAAGCAAGACAGACAAGTCCCCTCCAAAACCTTGAAACCTCTCCTCTAAGTCTTTAGATGTTCTTTAAAATATTTCCTTTTTCCTATGTTTGAGCTAGGACTGGACTTATACTGCTAGCAATAACTCCTAAACTGAATATTTTGATGTATCAATACTTTCTTCATGATACAGAGTTTATAAAGTTTTTAATATCTAATTAAGTTTTCTTTATTAGTGGAAGTAGACCACTGGAAGGGTTTGGAACTTTCTGCAAAGCATTCATGAGTTTGAGATTACTTGCCCGGAATAATTTTCACTGCACACACTTAGTAGCAGGTATTTAAGGATAAAGAAACCTGGAAAGTGTTCACAAACAAACCCTTTAAGACACATTTATAGCAAACTTAGTCTACTAAGCCCTGACCTGCCAGGAAACAGCAAAGTTTCCTTACAAGTTTTCCAGAATTTGCAAGTTAAATCTCTCACTTCTCAAGCAGCATTTCTGCTAAGAGGTCTTGAAATTTTCTCTTTGCCCATTTAGACAAAACCTCAGTTTTAGAACAGTAAACTGGAATCAGACACCATTATACATACACACAGAGTTATCGTGGTGGCCATGGCAAATAGGCAGGCAAGCGTTGGACTAGAAATTCCCAATTAATTATAGTAGACTTTGTGACTAAACATGTGATTTTAAATTTCTTCCTAGGTGCAAATATTAAATACCCAAGGAACAATAATTTAATGAACTTAGTTGTAAAATCTCAGGTTATTTGATTCAAGACAACATTTGGATTTAAAACTTCATATCCAATAGGCCTCCATTAATATGTTACCAGTCAAGTACAATATAAAAACAAAGAAAAAGTTAATTTTGTTTACCTCCTTCTGCTGTATTTCAACAGTACTTGGTAGAGACTGAAATTCTGATAGCTCATTTACTTGTTTTTGTAGAAGTGCATTCTCTTTCAATGCTTTTTCTAGTTCTCCTTTTAAGTCAGCTGCCTTTTTTTCCAGCTCCACAAGAGAGAGCAGATCTAGAGAATTAACAAGTTCAGATTAATAAGAGAAAGTGAGTGAAAAGCATGTTTTAAATTAAGCAGAAGATTCATAATGCGTTCTGGATGTCATATCAGTATAATTCTAGAAATGTATATTTTACAGTGGCCAACAATTAAAAGATGAAACTACTGGTCTGAATTTGGTCATCAGTTGTTAGGTTGACATCCAGTTTATTTTAGATTCTCCCTGACAGCCTTCATTAACTTGACTGTCTTTGTGCGAAATACAAAATATTCCATCAGTTGCAGTTTTCCAAATAGTTCAAGAAAGTGCTAAAGCAGTTACTATGTGCCAGCAGTACCAGATACTCTAATATTTTATATTGACAGAAGCTCCAAGTATTTGAGAAAACAAAGGCCAAAGTCTTCCCTATCCCCCCACCGTTACGGGGAAAAGGGAGGAGAGGGGGAGGAGAAAAAAGCACCACCTGAAACAGTACCTTTTGGAACTTTATGCTCCATCAGTGAAGTTAGCCTTGTGTTTTCTTGAAATACAGACTGCAACTCTTTCTGCAAGTCAGCTTGCATTTTCTTGTAACTGGCTTTTCCTGCTTCTATTTGGCTTTGATAGAATTGAACATCCTTTTGCATCTGCTTGTAATTATTTAAGAGTTCATTCTTCAGGAAAACAAAACAACATGCAGTTCACACACAAAATAAAAGTCTACTTGTTTAACATTTAAATATTGCATCTGTCACATTTCCTGTTGTCACTCTGAACAACTTTGGCCTTGATAAATATGGCAGAATAAGCCACAATTTAACAACTGCATTCCTGTCAAAGTCCTATAACAAAACATACCTTACTTTAGAGGTCAGGGGCATCACTGCTTCTACTACTTTGTCTTTACTCCTTCAA
Source organism: Aptenodytes forsteri (assembly GCF_000699145.1). Classification (NCBI taxonomy): domain Eukaryota; kingdom Metazoa; phylum Chordata; class Aves; order Sphenisciformes; family Spheniscidae; genus Aptenodytes; species Aptenodytes forsteri. Next base: position 6,033,599 of record NW_008794665.1, read on the forward strand.
AGCTCAGAGTAAGTTCCATCCCACTTCTGAGTTCACATCTCTTATTCTCTTCTGTTCTCTGGTAAAATTAGTTTTGGAGTCTTATATATCCTAGTAACTCCCCAAAGACTGTTCACTGCTCGCTCTCTCTACTAGTAAACCTAAAAACTAACTGCCCACTCCTGTGGAAGAAGCCTCTATTTTCTTTTCATCTTTCTTCTGAAGACCCATTTTCCATGAATTCCATAATAAAAACATTATTTGGAGCACAAGTAATTAGCTTTCTCCAAATACTCTACCACATCTTGTCTTTATTGATTGCCGCCTTCACTGGTCTGGGAGCAGATAGGCCCTTAACATAGAATCATACATAGAATCCATAGAATCCATAGAATCCATAGAATCCATAGAATCCATAGAATCCATAGAATCCATAGAATCCATAGAATCCATAGAATCCATAGAATCCATAGAATCTAACTCCCCAAAGACTGTTCACTTGCTCGCTCTCTCTACTAGTAAACCTAAAAACTAACTGCCCACTCCTGTGGAAGAAGCCTCTATTTTCTTTTCATCTTTCTTCTGAAGACCCATTTTCCATGAATTCCATAATAAAAACATTATTTGGAGCACAAGTAATTAGCTTTCTCCAAATACTCTACCACATCTTGTCTTTATTGATTGCCGCCTTCACTGGTCTGGGAGCAGATAGGCCCTTAACATCATTTTGTACAGCTATAAATGCAGTTTAACAAGTACTTGCCATCTTCTCCTTCAGCTCCAAATTTTCAGTTCTGAGAAAAGCAGATTCTTTTTTGGCATCCAAGGCTATGGTTTCACTATCTAAGAGGGATTTATTCAGCTGCTGAATTTCCTCAATTAGCTTATCAGAATCTCCCTGAAAAGAACAGATAAATACCCAAAGAAATCAAAAAATATATAGCCATAATAAAGCAAATGTGTTCATTATAATGCAGTTAAAATGTGAATACAGGCTCAGAAAACTTGGTAAGTTTACTCTAAAAGGAACAGTAGCAGGCTCTTTTGAGAGATGGGATAAAAAGCAGCATTTCCCCTAGCTTTACTTCAGAGTCCTGCTGTATGATAATGTAGTAATTAGCATTTTAAGCTTTGTAAAAAAATTTCCTAACATCTGTAGGGAAGCAGATTTCAATTATACCAAGGTTATACCTAAATTTAACCCACCTCCAGCAAAACCAAAACCATCTCTCAACCAGCAGAAAACTCAAATTTACCACTGAAAAAGACGTGTCCTTTTTTTCTGCTCCCGCTTTCTTTAATTCTTCCACACGATTCTGTAATATCTTTATTTTCTCCTCTTTCTCTTTCAGCTGTTCCAATTTGGAGTTTATTTCTGCCTAAAAATTGGAGAAAAAAGGGAGAAGGAAGATTCTAGTACCCAGTATGGTTTTTCAGGTAAGAATTTAACAAAAACCTGCTTTGTACATAGTAAGCATTCATGGGTTTTAGACATATCCTTCTTATAGCTGGTAAGACTAACCAGAGCCCAGTGATGTCTAGGTTGTCCTCAGCAGGTACAGTATTTCAAGATAAACAAACCAAGCACATTTCATAGAAGTCATATTGCATGTAAATTCACGGACAGGCTCACCTCAAGTTCCTCATTGTACACTTCAGCATTTGAAACTAGATTCTTTAAGTTGGTAATTTCATGCATTAGTTGTATCTGTGGAGCAAATTGAAGCAAAATTGCAGAGGATGTTAGAAAGCACCCACACCAGTAGTTTTAGTTGCCAACACCATGAAAATAAGCAAGGTCTATCTTGTGTTTTCTTTTCTATTAGTGGGCAAACCATATATACACACGCATATCTATTTAAACAGCTACAAAGCAAGTTGCTACATATTCTTTCAAATAGATAGATGAGATGCAAAGCTCTCTTTAGCTTCCCAGTAATTAGAAAGGATTCAAGTACAATTTAATCTGCAACAGCTGAGAAGCAAGAGCAATGTGATCAAAGCAATTAATGCAGAAATTGTACAGATATGTCATTTCAAATTCTAGTCATGTTAAGCAGCTTTTTATGACACAGTGCAGATATTTATCATTTAATCTATTCACTAACAAGAATGAGAAGGTGCCAAAGTTGAGGTAAAGCAAGCCACGAACACATTCAGTGGCATCCTCTGAAAGGAAGCACAAGTAGAAGACCAGAGAGAAAAGCACTTCTAAAATTGAAGAACTCTTTTCTTTCGGTCTTTGTTAGAAAAGCTTACAACAAGCACTCATCTACAAGTACTTCTGTGTAGTCACAAGCACAGGTAATGAGAAAATCCAATCTATATTTTTAAGATCAGTGAAAATCTTTAAAACAAGCACTCTCCTGTGAGTATTTCTACGTAGTTAGAATAGCAAGAAGAAAACCCAATCTGTAACCTTAAAAAACAGAGGACGGTTGTAGAAGATATGGTACAATACTACTGTCAGAAGTCATTTAATGTCATTAGAATAAGAGTTTACCTATATATGTCTGCGGTGATTTAAACTGATGGATTGCAACTAATGTATTTAGTGAAGTATGTGACCTTTCAGCATTGCTGTAATTAATCTGCTACCTGGGTATCAACAAATGCTTACATTATGGACTGTCTTCAGATACCTATCTGAAAACATGAATCATTCAAAAAGCAGTTCTTGTAATAGAAGCTACTTTAGAATATTGCATCTGTTATTAGATACACAAAAGCTTTGCAGGGAAAACAGTAACTAAGGATTTGTTAAATGTTGGCTGATAAGGAAGATGGCACAATTAGTCTAGCATACAAAGGGTCTTCTAAAAAGAGTCTTGAATACAAGCTAAATCAATCTGTTATGGATCCATTTTGTTTAAGATCCATAAATCTTCATAGGGAACACAATGGAAATGAGAGGTGATCTTGTTAAATTGTAACCTGAAACAACAATGCAAAAGGATAACTTCAGCTTCAACCTTAGTTTCATGGTCAGAGGATATTAAACTGACTAGCATGTACAAGTAATCTGTAGAGAAGGTATCAGGAAAGAAATGGAATAATGCATCCATATCTTAATACCTCAAGTTGTTAGTTTGGGGGCTTTGTTTGGTTTGTTTTTTTTTTTATTTGTTTTTTTGTGCTGTGACTTATTTCACCATCTAGCCCTTGGGCAGCTAGAACCTAATACATGTAATACATATTTTAGGTTACAGAATCAGAGCATAAAACATTTGGACAAACAAGGTACAGCTCCACTAACAGCACAAGGAGGTGAAGGGAACTGAAAGTCAGCATTTCCTATATCATGAGTTATCCAGCAGGTAGGTTTATGTTTTCTGATTTCCTGGCACAAGATACAATGTTTCAGTGTTCCACAGACATTACTATTCACACTATTATTTTAAAGTATTTTCTTACTAAGTTAAATAACATGTTAAAAGTTAATGCTCACATAGTTCAATGGATTCTCAAAAGCCAGAGCTATCTTGGATTGTAAACCAAGATGTTTTGCACAAGAAATGTGAAATATGGTTTAGTAACCATACTTTAACTTCAAAACAGTTCTAAAATGTATTTATGCAGCAAAACAACTGTCTCTTGCAGAAATCTAGAGTGAAATTCAGATCATGCATATATAAAAATAATATATGAATACATATACACACACAAATATATGTTTAACCAGACTTCAGTATGCGACCCTCCAAATATTTAAGTCTGAATTTTACACTGAGTAAATCCAGCTTAAATCCTGGGTTCATTCATTCTGTTGCTGAACATAGCTTATAACACCATCTGTTTGTGAATCAACATCCAAGTATACATACACTTAATAAACTCTAGAAAACATTTAAGCATAGAGAATTCTTATCTCTGTATTTATTTCAATGCACCTTACCTCATGATCTTTTTGTGTTTGTTTTTCCAGTGCTTCAAATTCATCCATTTCTATTTTTTCCTTCAGTTTCTCTTTCATTTCATTTATTTCTGATTTCAACTGCTCATTTTCCAATACTAGGTTGTTAAAGTTAGCTTGCAGGACATTGACCTCATTTACAGCAATATCCTGAAAAAGCAGCACAAGAAGCTTTAGAAGTTGTTGGAATGTCAGTCTCATTTCTAGAAAATACAGAACAGACTTACCTTTTCTAGTGCTAACGCTTCACAGAGTTGCACAGATTCTTCAAAGTCTCTCTGAGTCTAGAAAAAGAATCACTCTCAGTTAACTGATCTACAAGATCAAGCAAGTTTAGTATCATATTCTTGTTGCTTGCCTTTTCACAGCTAGTCCTGTTTAAATACCAAAGCTTACTGGATCATTCGCCACAAAACCATAGAATCGTAGAACCATCCCACAACTTCAGAGATGACCAAGAGACTTATTTTCTAACCAGTTATAATAATTCTTGAGACACATAGAAGAATATTGGTGTTCTACAGAAGAGTAAGGCTGATCTTACTGAGAAGCATGTAATGTATATGCACTGTATCAGACAACCGAAATAGATTATGATGTTACCCAATTCATGTTAGGTCCAGCAGTCCATTCTACATCCGAAGTTTGATCAGGAACCATCAGACATTGGTTGTCATGTTCAGAATTCTCTAACATAGCTGAAAAGAAAGATGTATTAAAAAATACAGAGTAGCAGTAGATTTTAAACTGGACATCAAGAATTTTCTTATCAAAGAATTTTACCACATTGGAAACAATCATTCAGTGGCAAAGATGTAGGACACTGAGTAGGACTTCTGAATCTCATGATTTTCTCTTATGAAAGGGAACAACACTGACATCCAGTCCCTACACTTATGCTGACCACCTTATCACAAGTTACTGAATACTAAACCAAATCCAGAATATATACTTAATTACAGACTAGGAAATGTGTTTAAGTGTCAAGGAAAACCACTCAACAGTATCCTGCAAGATTTAAAATATATACTAATTACAGACTAGGAAATGTGTTTAAGTGTCAAGGAAAAGCACTCAACAGGATCCTGAGCAAAAAAGCTTGACAGAAGGATAGGTAACAAGGCTGTAAGAAGATGCAATTCAGCAACAATACTGTCCAATTATTCTCTTGTCTTCGGTTCAACTTTTTTTTGTCCCTCGTTCCTCTAATAAGTCCTTGAATTTCTCTGTATCTCAATCTGATCTTTGAGTAATGACTTCTCTATTCTTGTTGAGGATTTTTTTATCCCCTCCTTTTTGGGGGAGAACACGGTTTGGATGGATAGTCTGTGTTAAGAATAATTTTGGCTACTTTTACAAAAAAATGGGGGGTTGGGGTAGGCTGCACAGCAGAAGTATCTGCAGACCCTTTCACCTCACAGCTCTTACCTTTGGTTTTAACAAATTAAAAAGCTCAATATCCAGAAGAGGGGGGGACGGGGGGGAATTTCCTTGGAAAGTGTGTACAGGGACATTTAGTTTGGTGTTTTTGGTTTGTTTTTTTTTTTTTTTTTGTGCTATCAGAGAGTCAACTTACACCCTTTGGGAAACTAAGTAATGCTTGCAAGTTATCCAACAGGAATTTGCTACACGTTATTTCCGCTGGGATAGTAAGACTCATGCTCCCACTTTTTAAATAAAATGAACCTTATTTTCCAGCACAAGAACTACCGGTATTATTGTGCTAAAACCACTTCCCTTCCAGGCAGCATTATTTGCTGGCAGACAAATGTAATTTCCTTATGGGCTACAGGTAACTCTTTCAACACTGGGTTCCATGGAACATAATTTGAGTAGTATAGTGCCAACTAAATGTAGCTTTTGTATTGTTAGCAAATTAATTTGCTTTTTAACAAGTTTATTATAAAGGGATTATTTCTCATTTCAAAGCTGCTTTGCAGAGTTTCCTTATTTTTTCCTGAAGATACTTACAATCCTCCACATCTGGTAGTGCCGACAGAGACATTTTCATTTTTTTTGTTTCAGTCAGCCTTGGTTTTTCAAAGTCTTCAAAATAGCTCACATTCGCCTGGTTTATTTTACCAGGAGCCCAAGTAACTCTTCTTCTTCTCTTGGCCTTTAGAAAAAAAGTATTTACAGAAAAAGTGATACAACCAAAGCACTAAGTAGAGAGTAGATGTTGCATTAGGCTAGTTCTGTAACAAGTACCAGCAGCTAACTAGACAATGTTCTACAGTTTCTTCAAAATTAAACTACAGCATAACAGTGAAAGCAAAAGTCTCTGCAGTCTGTTCACTGCAAGGCAACATTGAATTGATACTCACTCAGAAGTTATTTTAAAAGTTACCCCTTTAAAAATAAGAAGTTACGTGAAAATTGCCTATCAAACTTATTCTTCATTGTGAATATAACCCTATATATTTAATATTACCTTTTGCAAAGTATTTCAGAGTTAGCAAATAAAATCTACGACAGGTGCTTACTTTAGCATTCTGTTTTGAGGAAAACGAGGCAGAAGTCACCAGCATCTCAGTTAAGTTTCGTATCCTATCTTCCTGTACTTTCTGAAGAGAATTTTTTTCTTCCAACAGCTGGGCCAGTTGGTCTTTTTCCATTGCATGAATTTGAGTCTTTGAAGACACCTTCCATAAAAAGAATATTAATCAAACTGACATTTTAAGATACACAGTTACTAATATTTAGAAACAACCACACACATATATTCTTTTAAGTCTGGAAGAGCTGTCTTTAATCTTTAACAATGAAACTGACAATTTAGTCTACAATTTACCTGTGGACTTAGCATTTAAAGGGCTCAAAATTCCCCAAAACAATACAGCCTCAAATTTTTCTAAGGACAAGAAAGTACTCTTTCAAGTGTAACAGTTTAAGATGACCTTCCCACGGTGCCAGAAGCCTGAAGCTCTTTAAGAACTACGATTCAATTGTCAAATAACAGCAACCTATTCTAATACATGTGGTCTCTTAAAATTTGAAGTACTGAAAATTTATTCTGTTGTAAGGCAACTGCATTACAGTAGCTTTTTTTTTTGACAACTTTATTATAAGCTTAAAATTTGAAGTACTGAAAATTTATTGTTGTAAGGCAACTGCATTACAGTAGCTTTTTTTTTTGACAACTTTATTATAAGCTTACAATAGAGTAATTTGAAGTTCACATGGGAACAAACTCTTCTGTACTTAATTAAGTACTTTCCTCACTACCTAGTATCTCAGAAGATAGCAAACACACTTCTAGGTGAGAGTTTATACTGCAAATTAATTCTTTTTAAAAATAAGAGGTCAGTTATTTTTTCTTAAACTTCCCATGACTAATTTTTATTTGGAAAAAAAAGCATCTTTTGATGATTTAATTCACCAAAACATGTTCAGAATTGTGATTTTCCTGTGCTTTATATTACGATCTATGCTCTAACAAGACTTGCAAGAGTGCTCCTCAGCTCCATAGATTTTTGGAGAAAGATGAACATAGGATAGACCACACTGTTTAGTGGGAAGTTACTGTTGTTCATTTTCAAAAATGTATCTTCTGCCTATACGTGACATCAGTTTTGCCAGTGATCTTACGCAGTTGCAACTTCTTGCAACTCAAACTGAAGTTAAACATCAGTAAGGGGGAAAAATATGAATTAAGTTGGAATCTTTCAATAACTTCTTATATTGCAATTAATTATTCCTTTTGATCTGTGGCAATATTAAAGTGTGCTATAGGGCAGGCCAAATTTTATTTCTTAAATACATTAACCTACAGAAAGAAAGCAATTCAGTTAGTTGACCTCATTCAATGTTAGCTTTCACACAGATATGTTGACTATCACCAGTTGTTCTAAACTTCACATCACCTTTTGAATTTTGACTCTCTCAATAGAAATGACAGATATCACTTTAAAGGAGTTTACCTACCCCTCCAAATTTAACTCGTTTTGGTTTAAAACAAAGTGTTTCCAAATAGCTATCAGTACTAAGGATAAATTAATTTTAATAAGTTTGTTACATACTTCTTCCAGCTGCTTTTTCAAATCCAGAATTTCTTTGCGATATCTCTTCAGGAGGGCATCATCATCAAGTACTTCATTGACTTTCGGAGTATTCTTCATTCTTTTGGCTGTATTGGCAAACTGGAAGAATATTCTCTCATGGGCAACAGGTTTGATATATTTGTTCTCTAAAGACTTATTCTGTCTCATATTTCTCAACAGAATTAAAGGGACAGTTTCAGATAAGGAGCAACATGTAATAAAGGACACGAATATTTACATTTGCTTATTTTTCATGTATTCTAAGCTTCAAAAAGGTAAGTTTTCTTTGCTTGATATTAATACCTAAAAAGTGAAGCTTAACATTTAAGCAGAAATATACCAAGTTATTTTTTATTAATAAAAAGCTCAAGAGACCACCAAAAAGCAAGACAATCCTACCTAAAAAATACAGTTCATGAATAGTTCAGTTACCCTCCCTTCCTGTAGGACCTGTCTAACATCTTGCGTTAGCAAAGACTTGTAGTTCTAACTGTGTTTGGAAAAGGCAAATGAGAAAACAGAGGTTATCTACTGCCTGCAAGGTGAAAGAAGGAGCTTTGCTCCAACTGCCAGAAAGCTCTACTTAGGCAACCTAGTAGAAGATGATGACTGGGAAAAGATGCTGTGTACAAAACAGATATTCCAAGTTCCAAGTCCACAGAGGACCTTTAGAAGATTCAAGTGACTACAGGTCCAGCAGATTACATTTTCCACTCCTCCAACCTGTCTACAATGAAGCCTTGAGTCAGAATAATGCTTGAAAACATGTGAGGAGTTTTACCTGAAGAGTACTGAGCGTTTCATCAAAAGAAACAGGAGTGATTGTACAAATAATAACCGTCTTCGCATTTCCTCCAAGGGAGTTCTGCAGAATTCGAGTCAGCTTGCTGTCTCTGTAATTTATGAAGCTGAAGAAGAGGAAAGAAAAAAAAAGAAAGAATTAATATTTTTGTATAGAAAAAACACAGTAAGTATCTTTTCTAGAAGTAATATGTTATTTGAAATAGTTACCTATATAAAATCCTTATATATAATCCTATTTTAATTTCTTAGTTTATTAGTGACTTCTCTTAAAACAAGTATACAAACACAAGTGCTTACCCGGAAGGGTCGTCACAAAGTTTTTTGATAACTTGACCCAGAATGAACAAGCTCCGGTTTATATTGCAGCCTTCTTTCAGTCGGACACCTAAGTATCACACAGTAATTTTTATTTTATTTTTAAATTTAAAACAACATTAAGATACATTTTCAACCTGTCAAGCTTTTGTGCTAGTCATGCTCAGAGGGATTATCCAAGAGTTAAATCTCAAGTGCCACAATGCACTATGACTCAGCAGCAGCCAGTTATCAAATCCTTTGTAATAGCCGAAATGCATCAAAATACGATAGTAATCTATCACAAGTAAACATTAATCACTTCACATAGTAAGTTGCTGGGGCCATAAGATCTTTAATTTTGTTTCCTGTTTAAATTTTGCAAATGCCCTTATTTACATGTGTAGGCATACCAAACCAGCCTTAGATACAACTTTTGGGCTAGTTATTCCTTATAAGAGAGAATATTAACTTGCGTTCTTCTCGGATCATTTTTTATGATAAAGGTATTTTCGTGCAGCTTCATGCTGTTGTTAACAATCAAACTTCCTCTTAGCTAAAGAATGAGCCACCTATGCACTCTTTACCTTTACATATGAGTCCCTACAAGCTTCTAATGATTTCTTTACTACAGGTGAAAGTTTACTGATTCATCTCCATTCTATTAGTTCAGTGCATGACTGTTGCTGGACCTGCTATTCTAGAAAAGCCACATTTCTACCCAATTGTTTGCAATTTACAGCATTTTCAGTATTTTCCTGAGTAGATCCTGCCCTACCAATGGGAAAAGAAATTATTTATAAACAATAAGTAACACAATAGCACATAGATCAAATAATTTCCTTTCTATCATAGTCTCTCATAAGGGTTAATTAACAGAAGTGGTCATCAGAAGAGCCTCATTTAACACTCACCTTCAGATCCTGTTTGACTAGCTCTTTCACTGCCTGCCAGATCTACCAAGTTCTGCAAATTCATTAAATATTTCACAGGTTAGTTCTGAGGAAATTTAGTTTCAGAACTTCTTAATTCTAAATCTCTGCTAAGAATTTAATGAACTAAAGTTACAGTTAGAAAAAAGCAAGAGGTCTGTCAGCTATGGATTACTCCCAATAATGTTACTACACACATACCAAACAATACTTTCAAGGTACATAAGGACATGGAATAAGTTTGTATGAACTCTATTAATACCACCCTGAACAGTATTTCAAACTTGCAGTGCAATTCCCCCTACCCTCAGTAACAGAGACATAAACATAGTTTCTCAATACAGAAATGTTAACTACAGATTAAAGCCGTAGGAAGCTTCATAGAACCACAGATCATCTGGTCCAGTCTTTCATGGGAAAGCAAGCCTAGATGAGATTATCTAGCACCCTGTCCTGAATCAGCTGTATGTCTCTCCTTGCCTGTCAATGTGGGGATAAGGAAAGGAAGAAATTAAAAACCAGAGGAAAAGCCTCACTCAATCTGGTTTAAAGTCAACTAGAACTTTATAGCATCCCATAATGATTTGCCTGAGCAAGTAGCCCTCACTTTAATTGGTTTCTGTTTTAGAAGGGCAAAATCCTGTACTAACTCCACCAAGCAGCAACAGACCAAAAAGGCCAAAACCCCCTCTATCTCCCCCCTGTTAGTAGGGGTTACTATAAAGTCAGTTGGAACAGAGACAGGGCAGAGGGTGGGGGGTGGTGTTAGAAGAGTAGATCCCATAAGCTACAGTGAGAAAAAAAAGCAGGCAGTAGTTTGCTCAGATACTGCATGGGTAGTGTTTACATTCAGATCCCAGAGCTTTTTCCACATGAAGCCAGAACAGAAAGCACTTTCCACAATGCGATTGACTTAATGCTATTCCCAATTCCGAGTACGAATGCTCATGCAGATTTTAGCAAGCTCAAATACTTTCATATTGATTTCATTCCTCCAGTTGATTTGGATTCTTTTCTGGGAATCAAGGAAAGGCTGGTTAGGGAAGGCTTCAGAAACCAAAACACTCCCCTAGACATCAGCAGTGTATTCCCCCCAGCTTGGGATGTTTCATATACTAGTAATCCACCAAACAGATACTAAGTGGGGTTACTTTTGAAAAAAATCAATCTTCTGGCAATTGCAGCTGTAGATCACATGTTCTTTTAACAACAACTGAATCCGAGACTAAGAGAAGCCTTAAGGTAACCCACTTTAGAAGTTATTTCACTGGGCTTGTCAGTGGTCAGGAACTGCATGTAGGGGTCAGGAACTTGTCAGTAGGGGAAGCTGTGTTTAACAAAATGCAAGAGCACTCTGACAATAGTCCCTTAGGCTCCTGGGAAGGGCATAACACTCCCCAATCCAGCACAAATTGTCTAGGAACTATTCCCGTGTCAGAATTCCCTTTGGTGGGAAGATATCCTCTAGATAACATCCCAGGAGTTTCCCTCTATACAGATTATCAGAAACATGATTTCTGCTTAAGAAATGTCTGGTAGAAGTTAACAACTAAGCATGCTTATGATGTCATTATAAAGCAACATTCTTCTCTCAAACAAGCGGTAACAGTAAATTCTCAACTTAAATGCCTATTTAATAACTTCTCGGAGTACAGCTTACCAAGTGCGATACCATCACTGCTCCATCACAGTTTGCATTTGCAGGGTCACTTCGTTCTCTGCTTTCAATGATCTAGAAGAAGAGGGTGCAATAAAGTTTTTGTCACTTCAAAAATAATAAAAACGCTCCTAATAGTGAAACAGTTTTTACCATTCTGAAGATCGTGTGAGAACGGCTGCTGTGTTCGTTCATTTTTGTTTCTCCATAATGGCGATTTTCTGTCAAAAAGCAATATTAGAATACTTCTGCTTATATTCTGATAAACTGGAGATAACAAAGTAAAATTTTAAAACTCTGAAACACATTGATTTCTGAATATAATCTCAAAGAGATAGCCCATGATTCTAGATATATCAGATTCATCAGGGCTTTTCTAAGATAGCAGCTGACATTGGCTAAACAACTTACTTTCTCCTTTTCTGATCCATTCCATAACTTGTTCTGGGGCAAACACCACCTCTTCAATCAGATCTTCTACATACGTATTCCTCTTAAGAGCAAAAACAGTAATAGATTTTACTGAACTCTAGAACTCACTTCAATACATTAAGTTAACATTACCAGCAATTGTTATGGTATTTATTCCAGTTTGCTTCCTTCTTAAAAGGAAGCAATATCAGTTGAATGTCCTTTTACTCTGAACACAAGGAATGGAGAAGTTTAGACCTTTATCAGAACTGTAGCCTAAAGGCACAAGAATCAAACAGAGATCTAGGAAGTTTCCCAGAAACAAAACTGGTAAGGGAAATATCCTTCTGGACATTTTCTGAGGGAATCCAGGAGTATATTTCTCAGTAAATGTTATAAAGCCATAATCATACAACTGATAAGTCTCCCTTCTTGCCAAGTTCCAAATGCATTGATCATTTAGGGTGTTGAAAGAAAAAAACCGACCCAAACCAAACCACCAATTTTTATTATTTGCTACAAAACTTAATGTAAAGAAACTGAAGATGGCATTCATATAGATTTTTTTTTTCCCTACTGATCATCTTACTGAATAGTTCTAGTCTGACGGTTATTCTATGATTACTGTAGAAGAAAAGTGTATCTACTTTGTAGATGATATGAAGTTAAAGTAACTCTGTATATCTGTTGAAGACTTCTAACACATTGAGCTAGAGGCTTAATATCACATTTGTAGAAGTTTTATTAGCTAGACAACTCCCATGTATTCACTGTCAAAGTTAAATAAAATATACTCTCCTGGGAAACTTAAGGGATTAAGTCTACATTTACAAACATTTATAAAGATAAACCAGCAACAGCAAGCCCAACTTCACTGTTGTTACTCTACTACATCAAGTGTCCTTCTGGTAATTCTGAAGATAACAACTACACAATTTGACACAGAAAAGTCTTCAACTAGATGCCTCTGAAGGCTGCTTTTTTTTTTTTCTGAACTTCTTTTACTCCAAGCAGATACAAGACTTGCATTACGTAACATTCACTTACATTAACATCCTCACGAATTCCCAGAGGCTTCTTTTTCCTGATATCACAGAGCAAATCTGTAATGGTTTCATTGTAGATTTCCATGTAAGAAACCCTTAGCAAGAATTCTCTATCTGGAATCTAATGTTCAAATTAAAAAAAAAAAAAGAAAAAAGAAAAAATAAGACTAATCAATGAACACCTTTTAACACAAGTTTTCTGAACTCAGAGGTATACGTTTGGATATTGTTCCACAAATTTCTTCCCCCCCCATCCTCTTTGCATGTTAGCATCTACCAATACAGAATCATTTTTCTTCTATCCCACCTCTTTCCAGCTGCATTAATGGTATATCACTTTTAGTAGGTTATAAAAGTGAGATAACTGCCCTACAGAAGTATGACAACAGTCACCCCACTTAAATGCCACTTCCATATCTAATTTCCTCCTGCTTAGGCTCTTTCCTCTCTGTGTGCCTAGTCTTCTCTCTGCTTGCTTAGATTTACTTTACTGCTGCTGCTGCTGCTTCTTCTCCTGCCTCCCTGGTAGAGAATACTGGGGTGAGGAAAGGCTGCACAATGGACTCAAGGACTACAGCACCATGGAAAGTTTCCTTGGCTTTAGTTACTTTTATAGACCCCCTGATGTACTCTGCACCTCCTCAAAGGAGCAGTGACCATTTCACATAACTGATAATGACTACCTGAAATCCTCAAGGCAGAAGCAAGTGCTCTGTATATGATGTTTTGGAAATCACTGTTTTAACTTACACCTTCTCCTTACTTCCTATTAGCACTGAGCAATTAACCTATGATTCTTTTGAAAGCCTGAAATAAGTAAATTTAGTGTCATATTCTTCCCACTAAAAGTCTTCAATACTGTTAATTTTTCAGTTTTAAAATAGCAGAACAAACACAAAGCTTCACATTACCTTATCTACCACATTAATGAGTGAGCATCTATTTATACTTGTAATCAAGGTTTAGTATATTTGCAAGTTTAACACACCCCCCCTCAGTTTTGTACCAATTTGATTCTAACTGAAAGAGTCCCATTATCTTTCTTTTTAAGCACTCATCTTTGCAAGGCTAGCAAAGCAACTGCAACATATGGTCCAATATAAATTCGTTTTCTTCATAAGCTCCTTGACACTAAAATAAATTTTTCTGTAACAATCAGAAAGAATACCAGTCCTTTCAGTAACTTAAAATTAATGGAATTACTCACCTCACAAATAATTTTGAAAACATGTTGAATTGCCTTAGGGATAATGCCCACAGAATCTTCATTTCCCATCATTGTGTATGTCTTCCCTGAAGCAGTCTGTCCATAAGCAAAAATTGTGCCTAGAAAGATGTATTTCATAAGTAATTAGTAAAACATAACCATTACAAACAGGATTTAAACACAGTTTTAAAACTTACCATTGTAACCTTGCACAGCTGACTGTATAATTGGAACAGCTACACCTTCATATAACTGCTGAGTGTTGTCACTTGAATGAAAGACACGATCTTAAAAAAAAATTAAAATAAAGCATGTAAATCCATTGTATTGCAAGTCAAAAACAAGCTGTCATCTTACTCAGTATTGTTGACTTCAAATCCAATAAATGGGCATCAGATTGTTTGTAGGACAATTCAACCATAAAATGTAGTTGTGACACTACTAACACAGGCTTTTTTTTTTTTTAAATAAATATTAAACCCAGGACCAAGAAAGATACAATGAACAGCCAACAGACAGATCAAAAAAAACCTAAGAATGATGGACATAGTTAAACAGTCATCCCATTTAATCCTAAAACCAGTTATGGCTAGTTTATCTATGAGGATTATAAGCCTGACAAGACAGGCTACTTGTTAAAACTCCTAGGTTGGAGCATGCTTTTATTGAATCTACAATTTGGGAAAAATCTTTGTAGTGGCTACATTCATATTAACCGAGTGAATCGGTAGGAAGAGACTGAAAGCAAGGCAGTTAGTTATGAGGACCTAACATCCACACTAGGCACTTTTCAGTTGTGGGTTCCCCCACCCCCTTCTCCCTAAATGCTCTGGACTAGCCCTAGTCTAGTCCATTTGTAAATGGAATTCTTATGAAAAGAATCCAGCTCATGTTCCAAAACCGCTCTACAGCATGAACTAGAACAGAAAAAACAACGTCCGTCAGGAAGCAGACTTCAAAAGCACATTCCTGGTACTGACTAAAACCGAAATCCTGTGTGCCCCGATAGTACTCTTTCAGAATTATGAAGTTAGAAAAAAAGGTTCAGGGACGTTGCAAAAAGCTAAGGTCATTGATGTTAGGATACATTCAAGTAGCACAGTAACGAAGGTCCATATAAGCATCAAAATAAAATAATCGCTTTCATATTCTTACCATAACTGAATACTTTTGTACCATTCACTTCAGAAATGGTGTTATTTTCACTTTTCCAGTGGAGTGACACTTTATCTTCTAGAGCACTTTCTCTAAAAGAAGAGATGTTCTGTTAACTTCATTAGGTTAGGACTCCGCTCCTACAACGCGGATCTACCCCCACCTTACCGCGAGCACCTCTCACCCCCAGGCCCCCGCCAGCCCTGTTTGTTCCGGCTCTCTCCTTCCTCCACGGGGACGGACGCCGCATTTATGCCCCCGTCTCCCCCTCTTCGTAGTGCGGTAGCG
>NW_008794665.1:6049405-6057329 GCF_000699145.1 Aptenodytes forsteri
TCGCGCGGCCGCAAACGCACGCAGCCCGGCACGGGCTCCCTCGTCGCCATCCCCGCGGCCGTTGGGCACGAGGGCGCCTGCGACAGGGAAGACGCTCACTTCTCTCCCGCCACCCCACACCACGGGCAGGCGCAACATCACAGCGACCCAACCGCCGCCGGCGTTTGAACTGCTCCCGAGGCCGCTTCCTATTGGCCCGCGCAGGGCAGACGCCACGGCGGAGCGTACCACTCGCCAACAGCTGACGGGGGGGGAGGGGGGGGCAGGGAAAGCGTAGCGAGGCATAGATGGCTGAACAGCCCACGAGCTGTCCCGCGGCACACCCCTGTCTGTCGGGAGTCCTGCGATGGTGCCGGCCGGGGCTGCGGCGCCGTAAGAGTGGCGGCGTGCGGGGGATGGCAGCGCTCCACGGGAGGGCGGCGCCCCGCGGGAGGGCGCCGGTGGGCGGTATCGTTACCGTGCGCTCCGTCAGTAGCTTAATAAGCTATCTACTGAACTTAAATAGTATGCTTTCACGCATAAAAGTGACGCTGCCATGCAATTATGTTTATTTTTTTGGTTTAAGTAAAATTTATATAGGTATTGAAGTGCGGGTCAGAAAAACAACATGAACGTTTGGTGGATGGTGGTTAGGGTAGTTCAAAGCAGTATTATTTTAGGAAACGGAGGCAGACTGTGCCTGCCTGCCCTTCAAAGAAAAGGCTACTTCATTGTGTTGTCTTCCAGTGAGAGCAATGCAGCCCTCACGCCAGCGCGGGTGGGCTTGGGGGCAGGGAAGGAGGGGAAGGTAGCTGCAAAGAGCCTACAGAAAGCAAAAAAGAAGGCACGCTCCAATTGCATTTCTTTTAAGTCAACTAATTAATGACTAATTTATGAAAACACTATTCATGTTTAAACTTTTAAAATAAAAACGTTTCCCCCGTATTTTAATCTTCCTCCTCCTCCTCCTCTTCATCATCCTCAACAACATCTTCCTCATCTTCCTCGTCCTCAGCTGCAGCTAAGGCTTCTTCCGTCGCAGCCTTGAAAGCCAGTTCCTCTTCCAGAGTGGGGTCTCTTGTCTCGGTGGTTTCTGGCCCACTGGGGTATTCTGCTTGCACTGGCGGAGGCAGTGCGGGAGTATGGTTCTCTGGACTGTATTTGTGACCCCAGCCAAAGTAGATGTTATCAAATTTCCTGAGAAAGAAAAGTGAAAGATGACACATTCTCCCTCCAACAAACATCAGTGGAAACGTTGTCAGGCTTCCTTGCTCTGCTGTGCAAAAAGTCACTGTGGTGCAGATATCTGGTAACAGAAGTATTTAAAAGACAGTACCATGTGTAGTGGAAACGAATGAACATTTGAACCACAGAATGTAGCTATTTTCGTAAAAAGTACCACCGACTCAAGAATACAGGTTTTAAATCAAGGACTGTGCCGAAATACTAACTGGACATTTATATCCATTAACTTCATACTAGCCTTTCCAATGATTATTCATTTTCAGTCTTAAATACATACTTACTGTTCCTGCGTACATTTAAGTGCTCTTCTCCATCAGTCTCTGGAGTAGTTAGAATTCAGTCAATGAATTAATAATAAAGCAACTTTGACTTCATTAGACAGGCATCTGTGTCTAGCATATACAGTCTGTGTTGTAACCACGTCAACTAGCTACTCACTTGCCAGATGCAAAGGCGTATGCTCCGGGCCATCGGTTAGACTGGAGGATTGCAACAGCGTATTGTGGGATCAGGTTTGTAGAAGGCTGAGCTGTCCACGCAGGGATGTTTTGAATTCCTGGAGGCAGCCCAACACACAAAGTCTATGAAAAAATTGACTTAGGAGCCTCTACAAAATATTTAAGACTGAGCTACAAGACTCTCACAGAATTCAAGCAATGGTTATAATAAGTTGCATGTTAGAAGAGCCAGAAGTCAGAAACAGTAAATGTAGGCGCTGTATTCAAACAGGTGGTTTGGATGTATGGGTAGGTAGCACAGGAATGCTAATAGAGCCACGTACAGAAAAGATCCTGCTCCTGAAATTCAGTAGTACTCACCGCTGTTTCTTTTGTCAAGGACTGTTTATCACTTATGGATAAATTACATAGTTATATTTCACCTTGATCGAAGAATGGAGAGTAGGAAAATAATTTACTATTGATGTAATCTA
Source organism: Aptenodytes forsteri (assembly GCF_000699145.1). Taxonomy (NCBI): domain Eukaryota; kingdom Metazoa; phylum Chordata; class Aves; order Sphenisciformes; family Spheniscidae; genus Aptenodytes; species Aptenodytes forsteri. The sequence continues at coordinate 6,051,561 of NW_008794665.1, forward strand.
ATATTCAGGTTCCCATATTCCCATGATTTGCTGCAGTAATATGCTACAGGAACTAAATTCTTATTTGTATATCTATCCATGTGTGTACATATACATTTTTATTTATTTACATGTGCACACACACTTTTTCTTGTCTAAAAAGATGATGGAAAAATAGCTGAATGTATTTCATGTAGTGAGCTGTCTTGAACTTGCAGTAGCCTGACAAGTCTGAGGTATTTTTTCCCTTTGTATTCAAGAAGATTGTTAACTAGTAAACCAAATTATTTCAGTTTTAATGTCAATACTGTTAACCATTTTGCTTTTGATCAATTTTGTAAAAGAATGTGCTTACCCTACAGGGGCAAACTATGTTGCTCCATGAAGCATCAGAGACCTATAACTTCAAATATTTACTACCTAAATGCCAACATTCCTAGTGGCTCTCTATCAAAAACTTCATATTCCGTGAAGAATACCTTCATCTTCGGAGAGTGGAGTGAGAAGAGGAGGTCCTATTTCTTGCTGTAGTTCATCTGGCTCCTCTGCTTTCTCCTCCTCTTCATCTTCTTCTTCTTCTTCCTCTGACTTTTGAAAAGGATTAAGCCAAACACAGCGACCCTATAATTGATATGGAAAAACAATAAATGCTTGTAACAGTCAGTGAAAGAATGCAGTTAAAACAATTAGCTCAGGCACACGCACACAGTTAAGGGAGGGGGAGAAGAAAAGAAAAATGTATATTCCATAATTGGTATATTGTTGGCAGAATATTGTATCCTCTTGGCAGAGTGTTCCCTATATCCCTCATTCTTCCCTCATCCCTGCTTACTATTTCAGAATAACCTTATACCTCTGTCATCAGCTTTTTGTTATTTTGTAGTCTTCAGTTCCTTGCCAGTTTGGTTTATATCCTTGCTAGATTACCAGTTACTGCCAACTAAGAGGCTTAATTTATGGACTTTGCCCCTTCCTTTTAAAGTCTGCCTTGTTATTTAGCTACCAGTCAGAGGAACGTAACAAAATGTTCTTAAGATTCTAATGCATATAGATTTTATTTTTACAACTATTGTTTTGCTGGTAATAATTTTAAACCTTATTTCCTACCATTCGCTGTTATTTTACACTAGCATTTTTGAATTGGTAGACTGGCCAGCAAGTCATCCAGCAATGATCACCAAATTAGTAATACCTCTTTCCAGCACTAGCCTGATATCACAAGCTTTTAAGCTTTTTCATTTGCATGTTTCACAGCAGAAAGTAAGCGACAAAAAAAAAAAATCAGAAGAAAACATCACGTAAGTTCCATTTTAGCATCCTTCCCAAGAAAAGAGAATTTAAAACATTTTTGTCAAGTAAGGACTTCAAAAGAGAAAACCTAATATAGAAGATTACCAGAAATTATTGTTATCGATCAAGACCTAACTCCATACTGTTATCTAAAGACAGGTTTCGATCTCAAGAACACACCATTGAAAACAGTACTAAACCAAGAAGGTTCCTAAATATATGTATATATAAAATATAAAAGTATACGCTACATGTAAATATGTGCAACATATTTATATGTTATATACTATATCAAATATATTTTCTGTAGAAAAATATTTCAGTCCAATACTATTTCTGGTGAATAGTTCAAATGTGCAGGTGAGGAGCTTCATTTACATTCTGAAACCCTATGAGTACTGCAGTATGAATGGTATCCGAGGTCCACGTGAGCTATGCCAGAACATACCTGCTTTAGAATACTCTGTCCATGGTGTACCCATGTGGCGAGAGAATCCACCATTTCAGCCACAGAAAGGGGCTGAAAATCAGGGTTTTCTTCATATGTATCTCTTCCTCCTCCCCCCTCCTCCTCTTCGTCTCCTTCTTCCTCTGCAAACTGGTAAAATCCAATGGGAGAGATCTGGGTTCCTGCTGAGATCCGAGCTATCTGTGCACGCAGGTAATTGGCCTCATTTCCAGGGAAAGGAGGAAAGCTCACAACAGGAGCATCCAGCCTACCAGTGAAGAACTTCTTGATTTTCCTGGCACAGACAATCTGGGCTGGCGTCACTGGAGGCAACTTCACCCAGGGTTTGCCTGGCTCATTACAGACAAAGTAGACATATTTATTAGCCCCAGTCCCATTTTCTTCTTTTGGGATGACGGGTGGGGGCTTATAGGTGGACTTTGGTGGTTCATCTTCTTTTTCTTTCTTCTCATCTTCGTCTTCGACCTCACCCATCCCTTTCCCTCCTTCCTCAGTAACTTCTTCCTCTTCTGTTTCCTCCTCCTCTTCCCCCTCATGGTACTGTACTTCAGCTATAATATAGTTCATCTCCAGGCCCAAAATTTTGCCCCAGAAGCGACAGGTCTGGATTGGCTGAACAGTAATTAGTTTTTTAAGGGCAAGGAATACGTGATAGGATTCATCCTTGCTCAAGCCAATTCCAGCCTGTTCAAAATAAAAGGCTGTTTCCATCACATTAGGCAGAGGGGTCTCTCCCTAGGAAAGAAGATCTGGAGTTAGAGCTGAAGAATGGTATAATTATCTATTTGAGAAATTAAACATGTTATCCACTGAATGTTATATTTCACTTTCCTACAGTGCCACTCATTGTCTCAAAGTGCTTTGCAGACATTCATTCACTACATCTTCCACTATCATTTAGAAAAATTAAAAATGCTATTTTAAGGGAAAGAAAAGAACACAGATGAACTGCAGCTTTTAGAATACGGGATTTCAAAATTCAAACTCACTTTTAATTACCGCAAAATAAGGAAAGTCAGAATTCTTACACAGAATCTACAAAGGACTTCAGTGCTAGGGCATGTCAGCTACGTAAGAGGCCTTGATGCCCGCAAACAGTGTCACTGTGTTTCTTTGTGGCAGACGCATTTGGGGAAAATGTAATACATATTTCACACCAGACCAGCAGTATTTCTCTGGAGTGAATGTTGTTCTTTTGAACACCTTGACATAAAGCTCCCTGCATTTTTTAAAATACTGGCCCCTGCTCTTACTGAAGTCCATAATAAGACTCCAGCTGGCTTCAGTGGAAGCAGAAATTGGCCAATAATGAAGATTTCTTCATTATCTTCTCTCATTTCGTGGGGGTAGGTGATTATATCACACAAAGATATTAGAAGTTGTACATGGCAGGGTAGGGAATTTGGAAGAAGTAGTGCTAGTTTCGTATGGAACTTCTTTGGCCCTTCCAGGTTTCTTATATCAAAGCAAGATAGACAGGAGTATGAACCTACCTTATGTACCCTACTTTTTTCCATTTTTACCACTGTACACTGTAGGTATGAAAAATTCCTTTCTGAAATACCCTTCTTTTTTCCATTTTTACCACTGTACACTGTTACTGTAAAATAAGTAATAGGCTATGGAAAAGATGAAAGACTCTCTCTTCTGATGTTAGTATTTGTATTCCGCAATGGCAATTCATTTGAATGTATACTAGTAACTTCATATGAAAATCAATATCTTGATTAGTTTCCCTTGGTTGTAAATTCCTTTCTGAAATACCCTTCTTTTTTCCATTTTTACCACTGTACACTGTTACTGTAAAATAAGTAATAGGCTATGGAAAAGATGAAAGACTCTCTCTTCTGATGTTAGTATTTGTATTCCGCAATGGCAATTCATTTGAATGTATACTAGTAACTTCATATGAAAATCAATATCTTGATTAGTTTCCCTTGGTTGTTATAAGAATTATCTTAATTTTTCATTGGGTACAAATCCCTCTGCATATAAGCAACTGAATACTGAAAAATACCCCATTTTAAGAAATGGCTTTTCAATTCTAGTAGTCCTTCATTATAACTATATTTTTTTTGTTGGAGAAGGACAGACTGGCACCACAGCTGGAGCTGGAAGGATCACAAAATTCTCCATTCTCTATTTTACAGTAGCAGCTGTGCACAATATTCTCGAAGTGGTGTCCAGAATTATGGTCACTTTAGGTAAAGAAATGTCACTTTTAGATAAAGAAAAGAAATTTGCATGCAATATTCCATGTTGAACTGGCATATGGGAGATATTGTAAACTTTACTTTCTGTTCATCATCTCTAGAACATCTATGATTTTAAAGGCTCAGGATATTAGATTTACTGCAGGAAAAAATCCCAACTAAGTAACCAGATGGGTTTTCTTCTTCACAGCTAAACATGGGACCAACTCAGCTATGAAGAGGGTACATGGTACTGTGGCTGCAATTATTTATATGATCGTGAGAGGCAATACTACAAGGGAGATCACAAATTCCTCCCTTCCTCCTTTCCCTTCCCGCCATCCTCCCCCCCATTCCCTGGTATATATGATATCTATTTTTCTCTGATAACAACTCACTATCTCTTCTTCTAGTTCTTCATCTCCTTCTCCATTTGCCTTGAGGAACAGAGCTTTACGCTTTTCTGCAGCTTCAAATGTTGGAAGAATCTCATGTTCATCTCGAAGAGTGTCCATTTTTTTCTGCAACTGAGCCCACTTCACATCCTTGCTGATATTCTCAATTATGTCTACTGCATTTGTGGGCTGTTCGTCCAGGATCTTTGTTAGCATATTAGCAAGATGATCATATCTGTCATATAAATGTAAATATTAGTGGCCTACTATACAAAAGTCACAGAATATTATGTTTTTAATATCAAAAGTAGAAGCTAATCACCTGGAGCTTTGGAGAAATCACTGGAATAGTTAGATGAAAGGGGATCATGGAGCATTATGGGAAATTAGACTTGAAACTAGCCTGATTATAATATACTTAGGAGTGGTCCCATCTTCCATTTTTGGTATATACCGCACGTGCCTCAGGAGCTGAAGCTGAATTTAAACTTGCTCTTAATCAAATCAATTTCCCTTTGAACTCTGTAAATTCCCTTAGGAATTTTGATTCTGAAAGATGCTGGACAAACACAAGTATCACATAGCGATGAACTATTGCATTTATAACATTCTCCCATTCTATATATACCTCCCTGGTATCCCTCCCCTTCTTAACATAACCCTTACCAACACCACTTCTCTCTCCACTCATACTCCCTACCCCTTTCAATTGTGTCCTTTTTTCAGACTTACAAGTTTAGGCCAGATGTTGTGCTGCTTTTCAGTAAATAGGCTTTTGCATTCTGAATTGCCAGCATTCGGGATTTGGGATCGGGTATCTGATCATCATATGGACTGTATCCTGGCTGATAGAGACCATAACCTGGTTCATGTGGCTGATAGGGGCCATGCCCACGTTCATAGGCTTGACAGGGATCTTGTCCTACTGCATATGTCTGATAGGCACTTATTGGTTCTTGTGTTTGGTAAGGGTCTAATCCTAGCGCATACGACTGATACATGCTTTGCCTTGCCTCCCGTGCCTGATGAGCGTCTTGTCCCAGCACGTATCTCTGGCTGATGTTTATTTCTGGCACCTGTAGCTTGTAAGCGGCTTGTTCTGCTCCCCGTGGATCATAGGAAGCTGGTCCCGGTTCCGACTGCTGAAGCTGATAAGGCTCTCCTTCAGGCTCAAAGCCCTCAAAAGGCGGCTGCCCGGGGCCCCGCTGAGGCGGGTGGGAAGCGTACGGCTCGGGCCGGTCGGGGCTGTGTCCGGGCCACAAGTGCTCCCTGAGGCCTCGCTCCTGCCCTTCCCCTGGGACATCCTGGGGCGGGGGCTCCCCGGGAGGCTCGGCCATGGCCTGGCCCGGGGGGTGCGGGCCGGGCCGGGCCGGGAGCACCGAGCCGTCCCTCAGCCGCCCTCGGCTCTGCTCGTCGCGCAGCAACGGCTGGGGCCCGCGCGGCG
>NW_008794665.1:6057717-6072653 GCF_000699145.1 Aptenodytes forsteri
GAAGGGCGGCTGGCTGGGAGAACGGCCTGATTTCTGAGGGGGCCGCCGTGCCCGTCAGCCTTCCTCAGCGCCGGGCGGGAGACGTAGAGGTTCCCTGCGGGGGCTGTCACTGTGGGCGGGCCCCGGGGGAATCGCCTTCAGGGGGCTGGGGGCACTCCTGCTGCGCTCGCTGCCCCCAGCCTTGGGTGTTTTTGCTAGGTGGGAAACCCCAGCAAGCTGCCCAAGCTGTTACTTCATTTTCTAGAGGGGTTTTCAAGCCCTGCTTGTTTCCTTTCATCATGACCCACAAACGATGAAGTGCTGTTAGTACTCTGTCTTGAACGTTTGTGGTACAAGAATCTTTCAGATGTCTGCTGAGAGCAGAAGAATGGATCTTCAAAAGCTTAATTTTGATTTAAAAAGAAATGTGACATTCATTTGCCTTTATTGCTTTGATCATGTGCAGTAGAAAATGCAGTTTAATATTCTGCATTTTAGTGGTGATATGCTGTTGCCATAAGGTACAAAGTTTTTTTTCTTTTAGGAGGAGAAAAATATTGTAAAATCTGATATTACTTTAAAAAACTGTATTCACAGATCCAAGGAAAAAAAACATGTAAATTTACTTGGAATGAAGGTGTTCTAATAGAAAACAGTTTTGTCATGTGATGCTATCAGTGTCAAGGAGACAGCTGGCCATAATGTGAGTAACTTCTGTTTGCAACAGTATTCAAACACTAAAATGTGAAGGACAAATCTCACATTACAGAGGAAGAATCTGCTAACTTCTATTAATTTAGTTACTTGAGATTTGTTTTACAGAAATATAGCAGCACAGTGCTGTATGCTTTTGTAGTCCCATCAGGTATTATGTGCTACAGTGCTATCTACTTGAACAGATATTCAAAGTTATGTTAATATCCAGAGCTCTCATCATGTGTGTAAAATTTGCTTGCATGAATTGTCTCCTTAATTGCTCATAATTAAGTCAGTGAAGAACTCTTACTGTTTGAGTAAAGTTAAACACATACTTAGTATTCAACAAGGAGGTTAGAAACAGATGTAGAGCAGGTGAGGTTAAAAAAAAAAGGCCTTTTAAAGAGTTTCATTTTAGCAAATATCTACAGCTGGCCCAAGGGTAACTGTCAAGTGTTCTCTAACAATGCAACAGGGAAAATAAAACTGTCTTAGGATATCCATGTGAAGAAGTTGATGCTGTACAAATCTCAGCAAAATACCCTATTAAAGTTATAAGTTGCGTTAAATAAAGTAGTGCAATACCTGAACTGTAAAATATACTTCTCTGTCACTGATGGATCAGTTAATGTAACTTTTAAAAAATGCAGTTTATTTTGGATATTCATTAAAAGTAACCAGTAATACTGTCTTAGGATATCCATGTGAAGAAGTTGATGCTGTACAAATCTCAGCAAAATACCCTATTAAAGTTATAAGTTGCGTTAAATAAAGTAGTGCAATACCTGAACTGTAAAATATACTTCTCTGTCACTGATGGATCAGTTAATGTAACTTTTAAAAAATGCAGTTTATTTTGGATATTCATTAAAAGTAACCAGAAAAAATTCTCAGCTGGGGCATTGCAAATTTCTGTCAAGTTCCAAGAGAGTAAATGCCAGAAGTATCACTGAGGAATCTGACCCATTCTGAAACAGCAGCAAAACATACGTTTCCACATCCTTTAATAGGCAGAGCATTTATATGAAGAATTAAAAAGTTTCTGTATTGTGTTCCTATGATTCCAACAAGTAAGACAATATAAAAATATTACTTCTGCTGGGTTTCAACTTGTAGAGGTTTTATTATTGACCTACTGATGTTTGCAAGGAATGTGCACAAGTTCAGTTTGCAGATGTATTTGCAGAATTTACACATTGACTGCAGAGGGCGGTACAGTACTTGCAAATTACTTGTGAATTCCTTTTTATTGATATCCGTATTTCATACTTGGAGGAAAAACTTGATTTGTTTAGTAATTTGCTTCTATAAAAATTGTATGGAATTAAGTTATCTTTCTACCTGTGATGTTCTGCGAAGCCAAGAAAGGGTAACTGCTTTATCTTTTCAATCTTGTTCAGCAAAGAAAGAGAAAACTAGGGGCACCTATATTTTGTAATAATATTCCTTTCTGCCTTTGCAATTATATGTTAGGACACATGTAAAATGTACAACGGCTCAGGGCAAAGAGTACCTCAGTGCAGAAGGATGTTTCAGCAAGGTGCTGTGATGATCTTTTGTTGATGCAGAAAAGTAGGAAATGGATATATACAATATTGCTGCAGAATCTTACTCTGATGAAGACTGTCAGTAGCATGGGTTAATTAGCTGAACAGTAACTAAATTATTAATGTTTCATCTTTCCAAAGGAGGTGTGTTAATGGTTTGTATTGTCTCTGCTGTGGCCAGGTAGCAATGGTCTCTTGTCCTATGGATTCAAGTGTGTGTTTTTGGTAGCCCTTTCTTTTAAACTGAACTCTTGCCTGTTGCTAATTTCTAAGTGGAGATCTAAAGATGGTATAAAATGTTGCATGTAGAGCTGGACATCTGTTGCATTTCTATATAGTTTCATTGGTGAATTTTGAACATGCTTGCACTGGGAAAGGAATGACAGGCAACCTGAATAGAGCTTCCCATTTCAAGTGGTAATCCTTCTGTGCTCTGTTGATTTCTGTGCAAACAACTGTTGAATTGGAAAGCCCAGATTAAGGTCCCATGTGTGTTGTCTTGGAAGAATGCCTTCATCACCAGACATCACCATAAGTAGCACCTGTAAATACTGAAGTGAAGCTGCTCTTTACTGTGTAGCAGGCAAGGCAACTTTAACTGAATTCCAGCCTGTACACTAGGAATCAGGTGCTATTGCTTTCTGTGTGAAGCTTGTTCTGGCAAGTGGCTGCCAGGTGTGCTGTCAGCTCACTTAAGAGGAAGGCATAATTAGTAGATTCTTATTCGATTTGGTATGGCATAGGTTTCAAACTGGATACCATGGTCAAGACTAAAGTGCCTGAGCATATGAAGATGCAAAACTGCCACGCCCTCTTTGCCAGAAAACTAAGCTTTCTCCTCTTAAATAGCAACCAAAACCCACAATGCTCTGATGGTACTGACAGGTAAGAAATGGTATACCAATATCAACGAAAATTGTAATAAATTAGAGATACAGCATCCAGAAAGCACTAGTCATGGTGTCTACTGCAATTTTTAGTCAGTCACACAGTGCCCAAAACTAGAGAAATACCATCACCTTCAGTAATAGAAATCATAATCACAAAGACATTACATTCCAGTATCTGAAAAGCTATCAACTTCAGTTTCCTGCACTTCTCTTAACAAAAATCGTCACCAAGTCACTGTAATAATAGTTTGAACAAAAGCTTTGTTTACAACATAGGTTTAGCACTCAGATTACCAGGTGATATAAAATTTTTTACCCCCTTGAAATTTTGCTGGTCCACACCAATGTTGCTGCCCCTGCACAGTTATAGTTAAATATCTACTGAACATTAACCTGTAACTCACAGTGAGTTTCTGAACTCAGAGGATGTAAAATACAGAATTCACACCTCAGGATGCAAACTCACCCTCAGCCTTAACCACAGCAACTCTCCACTGTAAGTCAGTTTGTCTCCCAGCATATAACCTGGTCTATGTCGAAAAATGATAATGGAATGACAAAGGACCTAATCTTACTTTCACTGAAGTCAGTAGCAAAACTCCCACTGACTTCAAGAAGAGCAAAAGCCAGCACTAGATCTCTGAAAATGATGATTATTCTCTTCAGAACACCATATGCATTTCCTGTCAGCCCCCTGCAGAAGGACGATGGTCTCTCAGCTTTCCAATAATATTGCCTCATAGAAAAGCATCTCAGACTGCCAGCACTAATCTAACATCTATGACCACCTGAGGAATACAGTTTGAATTCAGCATATAACCCGAGGAAGAGAAAAGAATCAAGCCCTACGGAAGAAGAAAGAGGCATACCAGCAGTAATGACTCGATGATAACCTTTGTAACTAACAAAAAAAATGTCACTGCCATGTTTTAAGGAGATCTTGCATGAGCATCTATTCCTCTCTGCACAATAAACATCTAAGATTTACAGAATAATGTTTGCTTTTATATATACAAGTACTTACTTAGACATTTAGCAGGAAATTGCTATTAGAAGTGACATAAAAAGAAGAACTTCAATCAAATGGAAAACTATATTCTGAAAGTGATGCAGAAATACATTTTGATCCTCTCTGGGTTAAAAGAAGAGTAAAAGAGAAAACTCTGTTACACAATTAAAACCACTTGCTGTATGTTTAACTAAGCGTAAAAATTGCATGTGGCTTTTTTGGAACTACAGGAGAAACAAATGTCATTGGCTTCTGAACAGATAAAAGAGATTAAAAAGTAGTTACGTAGTTAATAGTCTTTTAATGAGAATTAGCAAAGGTAACAAGACAGAACCTGCACTTTTCAAGTACCTTTCCTCTTGAAGTCATTTAGAAGCAGTCAGAGTGAGCATAAGTATTTAATTAATAAACATAATATAAAGGAAAAGCTAAAGATGTAGGTACTTTGTGCTGGTGCTCAGAACTGTCCATTTCCTACAAGTCTGTTAGATCACAGCTGCAGATTTCAGAGGCTGTGTGGGGTGATACTTGCCAAGGTGGGATGAAAAGCAGTGGTGATCCTTGCTAGCATGTTACAGCTGTGATACAGAGTTCAAGTGGGCCTGTTTTGGATCTACGTAGGGCCAGCTTGGCTTCTGTTACGTGTTTTTGTTGACTGGTACGCAAAGAAATCTGAATGTCTGTGTGGGATAGTGCCTTCTCTTTAACAGGTCTAACTACACATAATTGTGCGTTTCTGTACTGTTCTCATCAACTGACGCTGCTTCAGTGGTTCATGTTGAAGATACCCAAATTTGTTCCTCAGAGCTGTATAGATTCTGATGACTTGGTGTTGCAAGAGTGGAAAAACGGGCTGTTGGAGTTTAGGATCTTTGATTGCTGCAACAGTGTTACCAGGTGGCTGTAGTGTGGTGGAATGGGCTTCAAATACCCTCCTCTGCTCTGGTTTGTTGCAGGCTTGTGAAACCTTAACAGGCTTGTTTCTCCTTGCTGTGCATCTAAAGTTCTCCTTTCTTGGGGGATGGGGAGGGTTTGTTCAGTGTCAAAATTCTTGGGGATTTTGTTTCTGTTTTGTTTCTGTTAATATTTGATTAAGTGGCAGTTAAAATGGAGCAACGATTTATTGTCATTAATAAAAGGGAGGTTCACTTTTCACTTTGCAGATCTGTCTGAGTGATAAATCAAACTTTTATATTTATTAGATACTGTATTCAATTTACAATGATTATATGTAATGGTTTTATTCTTATGTGAAGCTGAGCAAGTGCAATCACTTCAAGAGGATTATATATTTCAGTCAATTCCTATTTTGCTTTTCCCTAGTTGTGTGTGTTATAGTGCTTCTCATTGTAGAGAGAATGGATTCGATCATTTTTTCCCCTGCTGTGCTAAACCCTCTAGTCTGCAGCAGCAGTGTAAAACAGGGTATAATGATTCAGCAGTATTTTACAAAACTATACAAAACATGAGGAAATAGAGAACCAGGCCTGACATTTTGCCCTTTCAAATGATTAGGAGAAGGACTATCTGAGCATATTCTTTGCTATTTATCAAATACTTAGAAAAATAAATATTTTAAAATCAAAATCCTTCAGAAGTGTAGATGGCATTGTTTTCGTTAGGGACTCTGGAAATGGCTAGGAGGTTTTGTGGAACTTAGGGATATACAGAAGAAGTTTCAGTGTTTCACTAGGATTAGTCATACGTGTAAGTTCACACAGGAGGAGCTTGCCATGTTAGACTCAATAAATATGAAATTCTGCTCAAAAATCCATCTGCATATTGCAGTCCTGTCAGAAAATCCATGCTACTGAATATCACTTTTAAAAAAATACAACTTTTCAGGCCATGTTTTTTCAACAATGTCCAAGAAAATTGTCCTATATTATGCTATTTTGACTGTGTGATATGTAATAATTGACTTGTTTGAGGATAGCAGTATGCTCAGAAACAGTATGTTTAATTTGTATCTACTGAGTTCGTAATGCAATTGCATTCTTCATTTGAAATAATACTCAAAGTGTAATGGGGAAGCAAGCCTATGAATTTCACTTTGTGATGATTTCCAATAGAGAGAAATCCATCTCTGTCATTGCTATATCATGAAATACCATTGGATCAACCATTTTCTCTGGAAATAATTTCTGTAAGTTCAAATACTCTTTCATTGTAAATTGGATGTCTAGGTTCAGTCTCCGTTGTTGCAGATAACTTTGTCCCATTTTCTTTTTCCAGAGATGTAGAACTTCCTGTACACAACCTTATTCTGGGAACAAACATGTTCACTTGAAAACTAATTGTTTTTCTTCTTTGTTTTCCTATTTATTATTTTGCATAGGGCTTCTATTTTCACTTCGTCACTTAGCCTCCACGTCTTTTTTCTATCTATGAAAAGCATGACAAAAACAAGGCAAAAGTTTGCATCAGCAATCAGAAGACTATATTTAGGTGAAGTAAACAGGAGTACCTATGAAGTGTCTCTGAGATATGTGTCCCCATATTTTATATTAGTAACTTTGCAATATTGCTAGATTTTTGGTGCAACAATTTCCATCCTATTTTACATAAAATAAGTTTTCCATAGAAAATATGCTATGAATTTAGATAGTAGAATAGATTCTATTAGTCTGTGTTTTCCTTGCAAAATATTTATATAACCATTGTAAACAGTCTTGCTCACCTGCATTTGAAACTTGCTTCCCTCTTCTATGTTTTGTTGATGAAAACTGCTTCTTTATTTGTCAGTGTTAATAAGTGTTCAAAGCATCCATATTAAACTATAAATTTATTTGTATTCCTTTGTCAAAATACAAAAAAATATTGTGTCCATGTAAGAAACTGTAAGAGCATCTTAAAAGGTGCCCTTAAGTATGTAAAACTTAGGGGCTATAACATTTTACTTTTAGCTGTCTGGAGTGAGATTGAGAACTCTCTGATGCTTGGAGTTAATATACATAGGGTACAATGTCTGGGAGTTAAAAAGACATGACAATCCATGCATTGAGCAAGGATTGCTGAACTGAATGATGTGGAAATTCTGTCATGATATGCTATAAATTATGCATCTCTTCAGGCTTTAGTCACCCTTCTCAGAACTGAAAGGAGTCACGATTATCTATTTCGGACTCCCAATTTATAGATCTACTGAAGGAGAAAGCAACTTCCCCCCTTCTCCTTCACTGTCCAAAGAAATAAGTAGGGCTTGTTTTCTAAAGAGCAGCTGCTGTGAGCATACGCCCTTTATACCAGCCTGGGTAGTGCTCAGGAGGGAGAGAGACCTGAATTCAACTCCCTTCAGGCTGAGACTCAAATCATATTCCCTGCATCTTGAATAAGGGAACTGGGTCTGTCTGAGGGGACTTGGATACGCTACAAAATTCTACTATCCTTTTCCTAGCTTAATATTCAAAGTTGTTTTTTTCATCTTTTATAAAGCAAAACCATGATCTTGGAGCACAGTCATGAGTGATTTCTTAAGAGATTCCAGTACAGTCAATAAAAAGGTGAAAACAATTAGAACTAATACTTCATAGCCAACAGTAGTTTTCCAGGGTACAGTAATAACTGTAAGAAGAAAACATGGGGAGCAAAAAGTCAACGTATTCAAATAATTCACAATAGAGCTTGAGACTTCTCTTTAAAGAATCTAGGTCCAAACACCATCTGTTAATCAGATAGCGGTTTGCTTCCTGAAGTGACCATGATTTTATTCAGAGGGCCAAATTCCATTGTGGAGTTAATTAGTGAAATTCTCTGTGAGACAGTTATGGCTCAAACTCCTGTCTGTTAGGAATCTGCATTACAGGTTTTTCATTAACGATATTCCACAGAAGGACATACTAAATTTATGCATTAAAAAAAAAAATACTTTTTGTAAAGATATAAATAAGTGTGAAGCAATAAGAATAATGCTTCAAGCTTTAAAGAACAAAAAAAAGCACCCAAGCCTCTTACAAGGTGGTGTATTTACAGATTGAAAATAAATCATAACAGGAAAAATTTCAGCAGGCTTAATATGCCTACCTGTGTTGCATTTCCACTCGCCTTGACAACTCGTGGTAATTGGTATTTTAGGTTGAGATTTAATAAATACTACTCAGTGTTGTGAGGTATTGCTCTAACTCCTGCTTTGAAACAAACATCAAAAACGTGGGTGAATAGGTTTAGTTAGTTTGTTACGGGTATTAAAAAGAATATCATGGCTGTGGAATTCTGAGCTAACTAACAGGTTTAATTACGTACCATTTGACTTTGGATTTGCTTCCCCTGAGCCTGAAGACACATCTTGTTAACATTCTTCTTTCTCTGGAGATTAAAATAGCATCCAGTTGGTTTCATTACCAGGTCTGTGAATGCTGTACCTGTTAGAAAAGAGACACTTCCTCAGCCTGAGATCTTAGAGTAGCTCTGACTCAAAACTTCTTTTAACACATAATCCAGAGTTTGAACTTTATTTAAATGATGTATAGACCTTGTATTGGTCTCTGTATGATGATTAATTCAACTATTCTTGTCATATATTCTTAATCAGCCTTTCACTCTGTGTATTTATTCAGTAATTTTGTGATCAGAAAGATGACTTTGAATAATTAAAGCCGGTAATAAAACTACTGGATTATTGTGAGATTGCTCTCAAAAAAATCAGGTCCAGTTTTAAATCGCATAGTTTATGTTGCCTTTCTCTTCATTTGCTTAATACTGAAATACAACAAAACTGGGGAAAGAAAAAGGTTTCTAAATAGAAGTATTAATTCTTTGAGTTTTAATTCTCTTAATCTTAAAATTCTTACAGTGTTTCAGTCTGTATTATGAAAACACAGAAATCCAAATATAATAAGAATCAAGAAACAGTAATAGTAAAACTTGCCAAGTGCCTAAAAAATGCAAATGTTTGAGTTACTTTTGGGAAACAGTGTAGTTTCCGAAATTCTGGATCCCTTCCAGAAGTTGCATTTCTTCCCTAAGCCTTATCTGTTCCCTTTTTTAGTTGTGGTGGAAGGGTTTTTTTGAAAGCTGTCGCTGTAGACATAGGTGTATCTTGCATATGCAGCTGGTATACTGTTCATTTCCTCTACGCATGTGCTATAAGTTCATTTACCTACCATCTATCTTCCATTCCAGCTCTCCCTTCTGAATGTGGAACTTGCCCTTCAGTGACCTTGAGAGTTCATAACTTAGGGTCTATGAGCTCTGAATAAATTAACACATTCATCTAGGGTGGGTGGGCAGAGGAATGAAAGATTATTAATGAATTTTCTGCTAGGGAGAACTCAGTTACTGAGTTATTGAGTCTCTCCTCTCTCTTCCCCCGCCACCGCAACGAGTGCAATAATGTCACAAATTAGCTTTTGCCCTGGTTTGAGATTTTTAATGTTTTGGTCCAGTGTTAATAGAAAAGTCATTCTGATAGCTTGCCAGTTTTCATTCTAGTTTAATTATACAGAAGTTACTGCCTGAATTATGGGACAGAGAGAAGAGCACTTGTTAGCAAAAACCACTCCTAAATGTGTCACTGTTTGAAGGTATTGTGTTTAAGTGAACCCCATTTGTAACTGTAAAGAATTTTTATTTTTTATTTTGGACTAAGATGGTGAGAGGAAGAGAAATAATCGTAATACCGACTTTCCAAATGGATACCGACTTTTCTAAATGGCTACAATTGTAATTATAAGGCGATTCTATGATTCTGTGATTCTCAACTGGTTTTAATCAGAACGGTTCTATTGCAATCCATGAAACTGCATACTTTTGCTAGCTGAAAATCTTTCCTGTGGTGTCTGTCTGTTGATAATTCTTGATGCTATCTTGCTATCTTCTTCCCCTCCAACTTCCTCTACCTGTTTCAATTCCAAAGTAAAGGAACAAGAGTGTTTTGAGATGAGCAGATAGGATTAAAGTGTCAAGCTGATGGACCTTTTACTAATCAACAAGTTGATTAACTCTCAGGAAAGGCAAACAGATTTGGCTGATAATATGCCAGAAGACAGGAAAACACCATGCCTAAAATTCAACAGTTAAAGGTAATATTAATTACACTTGTGGAGTTACCACTCTTGAAAGAGGTTGGACTTGCAGTAACAATAGCTGTGTTCCTAAAATGGACTTCCTGAATCAGAGCTTTCTGGATAAACAACAATTGCAAGAGAGGAAGTTTTTCCTGGAAGGCTTCTGAGATCTAGCCCAGAAAGATGTACAGTCACTTAACAGGCAAAATCATGGTAAGTTTAAACAAAATTGAAAGAAAAGACCTGGTCTGACTCTCATTTCAGGTTTACACTCTTTCAGTTTCAGTTGGCTAGATTCCTTCTGGCTCTGAGATTCAAAGGAAGGGCAATGTATACAGGAGGTGAAATTTGTAGAAAACGTTTCTCTAGTTAGATGCAATATACTTTCAGGAGTGTGAGTTTCATCTAGTAATGCATTTGTTTCTGTAAATAGGCAGTAAAGTGAAATAATAGGATTTAGAAGCAGTCATTGCTCAATGATGGAAGAATATAATTTATCTGTTATCAGAAACAATAAAGGGTCCACCATGCCTGGTTTATATTATTCAGGCACTGAAATCTGTTGAATCAGTAGGCACAAAAGAGTAAAAAATGAAAGGGAAACATAGTTTTCTTACAGTTATTTCATGTGTTTCATCTGAAATGTATAAACTTTGCTGTTCAAACAGTACCTCAACCTCTCTTTAAATGCCACAACTGCTTTTTCTCCATTATTTTATATATTCTAATGTAAAAAACAGTTAACAACCTCCCTCCTGCCTTATTTAATTATGTTTATTATGTTTAACAAGTAATCAATCTGAATTAACAGCAGGAGACTTCATGCCATTCATATATTTTTTACAGATGTGTTCATATAATTCTGTGACTATATTTGGCAATGAAGGGAATCTGCTGTGATTCACCAGTTTCCTGGGAGAAGACTCAGGGCACACATCATCTTAATTAAGCATTGTTGTTTTAGGCCTCTGACGCTTGTGATAAGGTTAAATAATTGTTCATTAGTTTCTATTTATCAAATACTTGTACTGATGAAGTTTTTCATTTCATCTGTAAGAAGGGCCTTTTAAATTCTTTCTTGAAAGATTTTTCTGCTAATACCTTTGGGGGATAGAATGAAAAATACTTTAATAAATGCATAGTAAATAGATCATATGACTCCCAAAATTCAAACACCACAAATCAGCTTGTCTGAAATATTCAATTTTCAGTTAATATACTCAACAATAAATATAATAGGGATTAGTTACATGAGAGAATGTTTGGCTTGTTATGGATTGTATAGCTGCCTTTATTTTAGTTTCTATATACTGTTTTAATTAAGTCTGGATTTTTAGCCAATTATAACGTTTGCCCATACTGTCCACCCATGACTTCATTGTATTCACTGTTTTGTGTTTCGCTAACATTGGGCACTGCCCGTTTGCTTTATGTGAAAGAGTTGTATCTAGGGTAGCAAATCTCGTGCTTTATTTACATGGAATATTTGAATCCCTAAACATGGTGGAGAGCTGTAGAAGATTAACTCTAGTTCTAGATTTAAAAATGTGGGCTGATTCTACTATGGCTGAATGAGTTTTGTAGCTTCAAAACAAATCTAAAACTAAATTAATGTTGTAAACTCTATCCTTCACCAACTTGTAAATAATGCACACCAGTGGCAGCATTTGCTCACTAGCTGATTAGATGTCGCAAATGTTGATGCTATAAAACCCTCACCAGTGGACAGTTCAATCAACCTCCTAGAAAGAGTAGATCAGATTTCCTCAAATGACTTGACAGTTACATATTTATGGCATATAATCTATATGCCATCTGATAAGACACAGGTGAGAAACAAAATGAGGAGAGAAAGATCAGGGTGTGTGTGTTTGTAACAAAAGAATTCACTATTTAAATATTTTTCTGTTTTTCAGCAAGCTGAATTGCAGAAGTTAGTAACATTTCTTTAAAGATGTACTTCTGAACTTCATATAGAGAGCAGTTAGGACAACTCTATAACTCTTGGGGAGTTACAAGAACAAACACTATTTCTCAGATGGCTCTGTGTGCAAAATCAAGGAGCTCTTTCCCTTCTGTCATTAGGTAATTGTGTCTTGCAATTACAGGTATATTTGCTTTAATTTTTGATGCTAATATGCAAGCAAATGGGAACACCAGCCCATGTCTTACTTGCAGAGGGCAGGAGTTCATCCTTGCAACAGCTGCTGTGGTGACTGGCATCTGTGTTAGTGTGTGGGGTTTTCTTGCATCACACTTGTGCAATTATGACAGGAACAGTTTTAGTATGGCTTAGAGCATAAATATTCTAATAAATTCAACTTCTGTTGTAGAAGAGATTTTATATTTGAAATATATAATTTCTGTCACTTGTCTGAGTATTTCAAGTGAGATGGCTTTAATCCTGAGAGTGGAACATTATCACGACGGTAGCAAGAATTGACTCATAGGTTAGGTGGTCAATGTTTCAAGTGTCTTCAAGTCTAATTGTTGAGAGGTACTGTAGTCTAATGTGAAAAACAGATTGTTACCCATGTGTTAGGCACAAATTTCCAGTCATGGCCATGATGAAATTCTGAAATTATAAGCATTTAAAATCTTTTTATTTTATGAAAACAAGCTGCATTATAACTCCTATTGAACTGGATCAAAGATTACAAAAGCTAGTATTGCACTGAATGCAGTTCCACTGGCTCCAGCGATTGGTCTTTTAGGAGCGGCTCAGGCCAGGAAGGAGGAGGAGTACAACTCTCAATCCTCACTTCTTACATGGTAAAAAAGAGCATAGATCTCATGCTGGGCTTTCACAGGTGAAGGAAGTGTCTTTTTGGTTGTAAAATCCTGGATTTTTAGTCTTCCTGCTGAGGATGTAATAGCAATATTCCCTAACAGTGTCCAAGCATCTCCCCTGACTCTTCTTTTTTTAAGGGAAAGATTCAAGACTTTGCTTTCCAGATTTAAAACTTTTTTGCCTTTTAAAACTCACAAAGTAAACATGAAATCTTACTCATGGCAATCATCCAAGAAATCATAAAACTGAATCATTGACTTCTGACACTGGGAACTATTTTGGATCAGTAGAACTATTTTGATAAACAATTAAGCAATTACCTGCACAGTTATATTAATGCAAAGCTGCTTAGACCTATTAAAACAGTGATGTGGCAATGCTCTTTAGGGCCATGATAGTATACGCAGTTTAACTCAAGGGGGACATTAATGGGGAAAAACAAAGTGCTACAATATTCAGAGGCCTCTTAGATCTTTGTATTCTTATGCTGATGTTAGCATTGTCCATCTGGAAGGGGCAACTGGACTGGACTCTATGCTGTTTTTTCCCATACCGTGTGAATGATTAAATGAACAAATAAAAAGGCAAACCATGATACTGCTTTAGGCAAATGGGCCAAGCAATAGTACAGTTTTACTAGTAAAAACTATTTTTGAGAATTATTTCATATGTACAGAAAAGCTTGCATAAATATCAGGCAAGAGCTGCACTGATTTCCTGTAGCAGTGCGCTCTTGCCCATGAAGAACAGCTGTTGCCTGAAGCTTGCCAGTTTCCTTTGTATGGTGAGATACTGTTTTCTGCTACAAGCCGTGAATCACTGTGGCTGTTAGGTATGTAAATGGCTGGTCCTCATTGTTACAATTTTGGCTATGATCTTTAGACAAAACAATCCCAAACTTGATATGAGCCACTTGGTACAGGAAATGTGTAGATTCCCAGTCATGAAGTGTTCAAGGCATATGGGACGGCAGTGATAGAGGGTAGCTTTCACCATTTACAACTTCCAAAAGGAGCTGGTATGAATAGCACACTTGGGAGTATGGAGTATCCAAAAGGCCTTGCTAAAGCCAAAGTACCTATATATCAGCTCCAAGGTTTCTAGGTGCTCAGACCTAGTGGTAAATTAATTGTGTATGCAATCATTCTTTAAAGTAGACATTAAGCCACACACATATTGTGGGTGGTAATTTATCAAACCAAGCTGCTTTTAAATAAAAATGATTCTGTGCAATTTGTGATGAACAGGTTTTTTTGTTGATATTGTTTGGATCTGACATAGTTGTTATGAGTAATTCAGCTTAATTAGAAGATCATTCATTTTTATTTTTTTTCTAATTAAAAATGGAAGTGCTTTCAAAATCACCATTTAATGAAAATGGGATTAGATAATTTTGGGCCTGTTACATTCCTTAGTTTTTACTCAAGTTAGCAGACCTCACTTCTAGAGGATCTGCTTGCTTTCTTAAAAAAAAAAAATCCAAAAAAGCCAAACAAAAACAATACCCCAAAACACCCTTGTGTTTTCCTCCTTGAGGAAAAGCAGGGTTTTAAAAAAGATCCTTTCTTAGCATATGTTGCCTCAGTCTTGGCGCAGGCACTGCAGCTGCTCTAACCCCGGCAACAGGCACTGCAGCTGAACCAGAGAACCAACCCGTGCTGGTATCAGTTGCCCCTATACAGAAGAAGAAATGTTGGAAGTGAAAGTCAGCTTGTTTAGTAAGGGAAGAAACTCTTCCCCTACTAAGGGAAGAAGTGGACGAGGCAGACTACTCTAAAACAGGCCCATCACAAGAACAGGAGGAGGAAGAGGCAGAACTTATAAATGAGGTGGTAACCACCCAATCCCTGTCCCTGAGTGAGCTGTGAGATATACGAAAAGATTTCAGCTGTCGTCCAGGCGAGCACATTGTCACCTGGCTGCTCCGGTGCTGGGATAACAGGGCCAGTAGCCTGGAATTGGAGGGTAGGGAAGCCAAGCAGCTGGGATCCCTTTCCAGGGAAGGGGGCATTGACAAAG
>NW_008794665.1:6074809-6080949 GCF_000699145.1 Aptenodytes forsteri
TTTTTTTTTTTGTTTTTTTTTTTGTTTTTTCCTTCCCCACAAGCACACCCATATTCTGTGTGCATGCGAGCTGCATACAGCAATACTTTAAGCTCTGTAAACCAAAGGTTTTCTTTGGATTTGTATCTCATAACTTGTATCTTAAGAGTTTTTCAGGTGTGAAAGTTATAGATTTAATTGCTGACATTACCCTGGTGTTACTTGAAAACCACCGCCCTGGCTGTAAGAAGCAACCTATGTTGTCTTGAAATAGAACGAGAATTCTCAACTTCTAGAAATTAAATCGAGGAGATTTTATGTATTCCTGAGAGTTTTACTGCAGATATGAAGGAACAGCAAGGGCCGCCTGTGCTGCAGGGCCAGCAGGGGCAGGGGCCTCAGCAGCAAGGGCCCGGGGGAGCAGGACAGGCCTGAGAGTGGTAACCAGAGTCAGGCCCAGCCCCAGGGTGGCTGGACAGGGTCACGGTGACAGGGCCAGGCTGGCATGTCAGCCCACAGTGCTGTGTGGGAGCGCTCTGGCAAAGTCCCCAAGGGAAGGAGACAGCCCTCGGCTGTGCTGTGTCTGAGTTGACCCTGAGCCCCAGCAGCCAGACCTTCAGGAGAGGGGATGCTCTCGGGGCCCCTAGACTGAAACCTGAAACATGTCACTTGTTGGGCAGCTTGCTGATAGGAAGGGTTGCAGTCTGTGCCCATAACTGAATTTAGCTGCTCTGAAGAGGTTTTGAATAAAATTCTTCATTGTAAATGCCCAAACTCCCTTACAACACAAACTTTAAATCTCAGTAGTGTTAAATCACCTTTATCTGAGGGTGTGTGGGGATCAGCTGCAAGAAAATACTTTGACTGCACATCTCTACCCTGAAGTACTTTGATTCTAGTGCAACTTTTATGACCAGCTTCACTGTCCAGTTGTATTTCATTTGCACCTGAGTATGTCAGAAATACTTTGCCCAAAAGGAGTCTGTATCTTTCATAAGGAGACCTTTGGTGTACGGTATTATTAAAGACCATTAGAGATAACAGAGTTTTGATAAATCAAAATACTGGAAGAAAAATGCCCCCTTGATTGCTAACAATTTTTTTTCTAACAATTTTATTTCCTTACAATTTGTATTTGCTGGATTTAGACATCTAGTCTGTATATAATGTGAATTTCTGACTGTGAATTCTTTGACTAAACACTTCTGATTAAAGATAAGCATGAGTAGAAGTATGATACTGGATTGTGACTTACTTGCTTCAAATAAAAGACAAACCAACCCATGAAATTTCTAAATCTCATCCTATTAGATGCAGAGGCTACACCTCACTGTTTTGAGAAAAAGTTTAGTAATTGGGAGATGCAAAGGCTCAAAAGGTTTTATTTTCAAATAAACTATTCTATGCTGTTTAGTTTTGCCCATAAGATCATTGCACATCTGACATTGAAATTCTGGAATTTTCCTTGAGATTTTGGTGTGTCATGTAAGACCAAGAAAAATATCTGTGCTGTTATCTACTTGTGTCAGATACAATTTTTTAAACTGTCTATCACACTGCGTATGTTTTATAGGAATAGCTTTTACAAAATGCATTTAATAAACTATTTTTTAGCTCTTAGTGAAAATATTTTGAGGAGAGATTCAATGTGTAAGATAATTCTTACAGCATTATTAGTATACCTTTATTGCTTCAGCATTCAGCATCTAAAATAAGTTCCAACACACTCTAAACTTAATTTTCCAACTGTCAGAAACCATGAAGATCTCTAATACCCATAAATGCCACATATTGGAGATAGTGAAGTGGCACTTAATAATTTGAAGTATTTTGTTGGTTTCATAAAGACTTCTTATATCGTCAGGAGGTATTTCACAGCCAGCCTTGAACCACCTTAAAAATGTGGGTGAATGATGAAGGCAGAGTATGTTTGTCTCTTGAGATGTTACCCCTCACTTTGACAAGTTCTTTATAAATGGAAAACTGGTTTAGCGAAAAAGAGCTGCTGTGATTACTGAATGAACATAAAGCTTTCACTTCTCTGTCAGTTAACAGCTGGCAGATTACAGAACTGCTTTTTGGGGAGAAAATTTAATAGGTTAGTATTAATAGACAGGTACATATAATCACTTTCTGTCCCAGGGTTTACGTGAAGCAAATTGATGTGCCAGGCTGCACCTTAGAGGGACAGTGCAGCGAGAACTGGTGCCTTTCAAACTTCAGAAACCCATACAAGGCCATAGGCTGTTCAACAGGCTAAAATTTCCAGGCAACAGAGTTGTATGAAAGCCTTGGGAAAAAAAGCCTATTTGATCTATTTAAGTCTTTTGAATTTGTGTAGATATGATCCTTGCTATAAGTACAGTGCAGATTTTATCCTTGCTTCATTCTTTTGTATCCTCTGGGGTTGTACTTTTAACTGATTTTTAATTGTCTTTTGTTTGTATATCCAAGCAGATGGGGATACCTATATGTTGAAAACAAATCCCCAAAACTCCTTGGTTGTATATGAGAAGGTTGTTCCATTCCATCAGACATGACAGCAGAGATAACTTTATGATTTCTTCCTTGAAATAATAATTGTAAAGGGAAAGCTGTTCTTAAAGCTTCTTTCTATTTACTGTGGGGTGTTATCATAGACTTATTTAAAAGCAAAACAGGCATGAAGTGCTCTCTGAGGGACTGCAAAGGGATACGACAGTGATCACATAGTGTCCTGGTTTCAGCTGGGATAGAGTTAATTTTCTTCCTAGTAGCTGGTACAGTGCTGTGTTTTGGATTTAGGATGAGAATAATGTTGATAACACACTGATGTTTTAGTTACTGCTGAGCAGGGCTTACACAGAGTCAAGGCCTTTTCTGCTTCTCACCCCACCCCACCAGCGAGCAGGCTGGGGTGCACAAGAAGCTGGGAGGGGACACAGCCAGGACAGCTGACCCCAACTGACCAAAGGGATATTCCATACTATGTGACGTCATGCTCAGCATATAGACTAGGGGAAAAGCTGGCTGTGGGTCTGCTGCTTGGGAATTGGCTGGGCATCAGTCAGCGGGTGGTGAGCAATTGCATTGTGCATCACTTGTATATTCTTTTATCATGATTATTATTATTTTCACCTTCTTTTCTGTCATATTAAATTGTCTTTATCTTAACCCATGAGTTTTACCTTTTTTTTTCGATTCTCTCCCCCATCCCACTGTGGGGGAGTGAGCGAATGGCTGTATGGTGTTTAGCTGCCTGCTGGGTTAAACCACAACAATGCTCCTCACAGGGCAGTGCAGCATGTAATTTCTAAGAGCACAGAAGAGCATTGAACATTTCTTGATAGGCAGCAATTTTAAAAATGTAGTTTGCAGCCAAATGAATCAGTAGTGCTTCTAGCAAGAAAGCTAAGAGCTTTATGAACTCTGTCTCAGGAGTGACAGATAGATGACTCTTCAAGACTTTTAAGGAAGGCTTTGCACCTATAAGGTCTAGATGTATGTATGGTT
Source organism: Aptenodytes forsteri (assembly GCF_000699145.1). Taxonomy (NCBI): domain Eukaryota; kingdom Metazoa; phylum Chordata; class Aves; order Sphenisciformes; family Spheniscidae; genus Aptenodytes; species Aptenodytes forsteri. Next base: position 6,078,281 of record NW_008794665.1, read on the forward strand.
TTGGCCGTGAAGCAAGATGTATGAAAGCTAGAGTTCAGATCTGCAAGATGCTAAATGCTCTGGTCTTAATCTAATACAATATTCTGTCCACAGCATCATTTGCCTTGAGATATAATCTCACCCCACATGCACTTCAAGCTGTCCAAAACAATATACTTCAATGAGTGTGGTTCTGAGCCTTAGCCAATAACCCTTGTTCAGGAGTACACTGCCGATGGTTAAAAGCTGCACCCACACAGCTACGTCTATTACAATTGACTGCGAGTAAGCAGAACTGCCCAGAGAGCAGGTAGAATGTCAGCCTGTGAGAGATCAGTTATACACCCCCTCACTCACTTAAATTTAAGCACAACAATAATTCCACTGAAGCAGCATACTGCAATGAACGCATAATGTACCACCATGAATATAGGTTTTGAGTGTTTCACTACAGTTGTCATAAAGAACACTGGACCCACAAGGTCATTCTCCAGTGACTACCTCATTTTGCTTGCGTGGGTTTTACTCTCTCCTTCCTTCCCTTTTGTAAATAAATCAGTCAGCCTTTTTGCAGAAAGTGGTTATTCATCAAAAGGACAGGCGAGGTAAAAATTTTATCAATACTCTGTCGCTAGTCTACCTATCCAAATAAAGCCCTGTATTTCCTATGTTACCAGGAATCTTGCTCAATCCTTGACCATTGTTTTTCTTGTTTCCTATGTTGAGCTAGAAATGCTGTAGGGAAATTGTATTTGTTATCCATTATGCACTATACATTATACTTCATCTTTTCCTACAGAGCAGGGAAGATAGGTCACCTTACTGCTCTTGAGTTGCATACAATGTGTGCACGCAGTTTACTTAGCATAGAATAGCCACTTAGTTGGAGAATTGGAAGCGTGAAGAAAATTAGCCACATATAGTGTCCTGGGGAGGAGGAAGGGAAGAAAAAGGTATTCTCGATTTCCTAATCGCTAGCAAATTTGGATCTGGTTTTGGCTGGGCCTTAGGCAGGAGTGTAAAAAAACTTGCTAAGTAACGTGCCTATCATCCAGTTTCTCTCTCTCTCTCTCTCACTCTCTCTTTTTTTTTTCCTTAAAAATAATCTGAAAAGGAATGTTTTCCAGGATGAGTCTCCTGAAGAGACCTGATGGGTCTTGGTAGTTTGCAGGCACAGAATAAAATGGGATGTTACTGGGAAGCAAGGAAGATACAAAATGAGTTTTCTCAGTAGAGTGGTAAAATGCCAAATAATGATAATGTGCTTTTATCTGCTGTCAGCTTTCAGGTTGTCTGTACTTGCCAACCTGTGGCAGGATGTTTGATCGGATCTGCAAATTTAGATATTCAATTTATCAAAAGAGCACGTACAAACCCAACAGGTCTTTTTTATCTGTAGACTAGAGTTTTTTTAATTTGTTAGTACTTTGTATTACTCCTATTTATACATATAGCTGAGTAAAAAAACTGTACTCCGTTGCTTGCTACTTTTACATAGCTGTGTGGTTTTGGACTCCACACAAGGTAAAAAATGTTACTAAGTTGTATTAGTGGTGTCAGGTCACCTAGAAACATGGTAGTGTTGCAAGATACAGTTAGTGCTGGTGATTACATACTAGGTGCTTTCTCCTCCCTCCTGTTAACAAATTCATGGCCAGTGGTGGTGTTAAGCATACAGCTGTCAATGGGAGCTTCAAGTGGAGCTTGTAGCTGTGGTAAGTCTTTAAAATAACAGTGAGTAAGCTGGAAAGCATAATATAAAAGAGCCTGTGAGGAAGGGTTTCAAGAACCTTGGGCTAAGTCTGTAAGAAAAAAGCTATGAACACCTCATGCCAAAATCTAATGGGTATGACAGCATTTTGCCATCATCTCTAGCTCTGGTCCTTAAAAATGTTGTTGCATGTCACTGAAAGCAAAGAGTAGGGTATGTCAGTAGCTGTGTTAAACTGGCTCACGTGTTTCTCCTCACCCACTGAGCCTGATTTACGGCTTTCTCTGTTCCTCCAGCACTGCTGTGCTTGCCTATCAGGGACTTAGGAAAATGGTTTTATTGCTGTTTCTTGGCTTTCTAGCGATATGTCTGTGGAGTCTGTACCAAGATATTGTGAAAGTTTTGTAAGCTTTGATCTGGACTCATGAAAAGTTAGTAATCTTTTACTGCATGTTGTGTTTTTGGAGTTCCCTGGGGCACAGAGGGATAGGAGAGCAGAACACTGTTTTCCAGCAGCTGAAATGCCACATGAAACTAAGTTACTAGGAGCAGGCACGTATGCAACACATTCTGAAAAATAAATATACTGGTTTATCTTTCTGTGCTCCCCTCAACACATTAAAAGTATGTGTCATGGTTTAACCCCAGTGGGCAACTGAGCACCACACAGCCGCTCGCTCACTCCCTCCTGGCGGGATGGGGGAGAGAATCAGAAGAGTAAAAATGAGAAAACTCGTGGGTTGAGATAAAGACAGTTTAATAGGTAAAGCAAAAGCTGCACACGCAAGCGAAGCAAAACAAGGCATTCATTCACTACTTCCCATGGGCAGGCAGGTGTTCAGCCACCTCCAGGAAAGCAGGGCTCCATCACGCGTAATGGTTACTTGGGAAGACAAACGCCATCACTCTGAACGTCCCCCTCTTCCTTCTTCTTCCCCCAGCTTTATATGCTGAGCATGACGTCACATGGTATGGAATA
>NW_008794665.1:6081834-6087774 GCF_000699145.1 Aptenodytes forsteri
CATGGCCACACGTTTTGAGGTGCTCCAGCATGACCTCATGTGCGGCCACAGATGCTTCAAGATGTACCTTCTCCAGCGTGGATCCTTGGACCGCAATCCTTTCAAGGGTATACCTGCTGAGGCACAGACATAACCATGGCCACAGACACTTCAAGATGTACCTGCTCTGGCATGGGCTTATCCACGGCCACAGACACTTCGGGGTGTCCTGCTCCCACGTGGACTTATCCACAGGTCACAGTCCCTTCGACTCAAGTTCACACTGGAGTTCCAGCCTGTCCAGTACAGCAGCACAGAAACAGCAGCGATGCCCTGGCCATCTGCCAGCCCAGGCGCATGGCCATTGCTGTTATCAAAATGTTCCCAGGCACAGCAGAGTAAGGTGATCAGCAGCACAGCAGTACAGCAAGCAGCGAAAGCAAAAAGCAGCCACTAACGAGCACTAGACTCTAATATACAGTAAGGCAAGCAAGCCCCATGGCAAGCACAGGAGCCTGCCGATTAATAGCTAAACAGCAATAACAGCTATAAATTTGATCTAGCACGTTCCAAACAAATCTGCCGTTATCTTGAATCCTTTGAGACCCAAGTTGGGTGCCGAAAAGGACTGTCGTGGTTTAACCCCAGCCGACAACTATAGTAGGTAAAGCAAAAGCCGCGCACGCAAGCGAAGCAAAACAAGGAATTCATTCACTGCTTCCCATGGGCAGGCAGGTGTTCAGCCATCTCCAGGAAAGCAGGGCTCCACCACATGTAATGGTTCCTTGGGAAGGCAAACGCCATCATTCCGAACGTCCCCCCTTTCCTACTTCTTCCCCCAGCTTTATATGCTGAGCATGACGTCACATGGTATGGAATATGCCTTTGGTCAGTTGGGGTCAGCTGTTCCACTGTGTCCCCTCCCAGCTTCTTGTGCACCCCCAGCCTGCTCGCTGGTGGGGTGGTGTGAGAAGCAGAAAAGGCCTTGGCTCTGTGTAAGCCCTGCTCAGCAGTAACTAAAACATCCCTGTGTTATCATCAACACTGTTTTCAGCACAAATCCAAAACATAGCCCCATATTAGCTACTATGGGAAAAATTAACTCTATCTCAGCGAAAACCAGCACAGTATGTCAGATAAGCACTGTCAACTTCAGATTGTATTATGCTTTGAAGCATGAACATAAAGTTAATACACAAATTTGGCTTCTGATTTTTCCAATCTAGTTTTACTTTGTGTTAGACATGGAAATTGCATCATCTATTTATCAGACTTATCAGGCTTTGAACTAAATAAAAGCAAAATATATTCTTCAGCAAGATGCCTCCTAAGCCAGAGCCAGCTGCTTGACTCTTGGCATGTGAAAGCAGAGTGCACCTACTCTGCTGCTCAGTTTTTTTTGCATATTTCATTTCCATGTTTGAGTGACTACCTAACACATCTTGACTTTAATAAATATGCAAAGAAACTGAAGTGTTTGAAAACTAGCAGTTAGGCTTTTCCCTCACATTTTCAAGCCCCAACTCAGCTTGATCAACATAGCAATCAGATTATGCCAGCTACTTGGTTGGAAATTTGCACTGACTGTTCCAGAGTAGATGTTGAATGTTGTGCATAGTGGTATATTAGTGTCTATGGTGTACCTGCAGGCCACTATATGGCTATATATTTGGTATATTTACTTGTATCTGTCCGTAGACAAAACAATGTGAATGTTTTATGTAGGTCTTTGTCAGTGATTAATTAGCAATGTTAGTACCGAAGTATTTTTCAGTTACAGTTTTTGTGGCTTTGTATAATCTCTTTCTCACTAGGTTAGTGAGAACTGATGATAGAATTCTAAATGTTTCTGTATGCTCACACTAGGAGAGGTCAGATAGCAGGCAAAAATTGGAACTGACTGTATGGTTTGATTTTATTGGCAGGTAAGGTATTTTAAGGTGAGTTGCAAGGAGTTAATTTTAAGTGCAGTAAGATCATAAAATATAAATAAATACCAAAGATCATAAAATATAACTAATTACCACAGCTCTTGCTTTTCTGTCTGCCTGGAAGAAGGAGAGGTATCTTCACAATTTAACATTTCCAGAAAATGTACATCTTACTGAGATTTTTGGATGGAGTAATTACTAGGAGTAGAAAACTAGACCTGGTAGTGGTTTCTGTTTCCCTACTAGAAAGCTCAGGAATCTGATAAAAATTGTGAAATAAATTAATGAGGTTCCATTAGCTGTACTTGGTAAAACTTTACTCCATGGCATATATATAGCGCTTTACTTTGCTAGTCTTTTATAACCCTTCTGCTTTGTTTTGCTTTCTGACACTTCTTATCTGTAAACATATTTAATTCATAAAGCTTTCAAGAATATTCTTTGGAAAAACTACGGCGAATATTTTTGATGTGGTAAATTTTCGCTGTATTATCAAGAGACTATACTTTTGATGGTTTTGGGAGTAATTATTTTAACATAGTGCATGTTCTGGTTTTTCTTTCCTCTCTCCTCAGTGTATTTTGGCATGTTTTTATACCTTGAGATGAAGATGTTGCTACTTAAATACACAAAGACTTTTTTAACTTGAGGTTGTAAAGTGTACGAGAATGGTCTCTCCATGACTTTCTAGTCTTCTCTCAACAGATGACTTTCTAGTCTTCTCTCAACAGATCCTTAGCTGCAGAGTTTTCCACACTCTAAATTTCTTTCAGATCTGTAGAGCCCAATTCCTAACCATACTCCCTCTGCTAGGCTGAGTGCCCTAAAATCCCCTGCTCTGTACACGGCAACATTTTCCTCAACGTAATTGCAGCTGGCATGCTGCTAATAGATCTGGGGGCTGTTAGCCACAGGCACTCAAAGATCTCAGCCCGGTGTCTGAGGTATATAGGAAAACAAACCTGTCAGTCCCAGCAAGGTTTGGATAGGCACACAATTGTGCTTAATTGGCTTCCTGGTAATGCATAGACTGGATTCACTCAGCTGTAGATCATGGTGCAGGAGAAGCCATGAGAAGAGACGAAGCTCCTTGGAGTTCAGAAGCATCTCAGAGTCATGGAGTGAAGTCATGGCTCTCGGGTCCTCTTTACTGACCTAAGCAGCCACTACAGTGACCACACTACACATTGATGTGGTTCTGTAGCGTCTGTAGATTAGAGTTGCCAAACAGGGAGCTGGAAAACATAGCAAGGGGAAGACCCGGTGTGTTTGTGTTGTCAAGGCACTTAGCACCTCTGAAGTAAGCTATTCACATTTAATTGTTCTCTTCTTTTGTACCAAAATGTGCCCTTAAAATAGTATCTTCAGATGTATGATAATGCTCCATCCCTGATTCCTTATCTTTCTTTCAATTTTTTTTTTAATTGAAAAGAGGTAATTTGGAAAGTAAATACTATAAGAGTAGCAGACCAATGATCTATTATGTATATGAAAAGCAGCAACAGTATAAAAAAGATAAAGGAAAAAATCTTCCATGGATCCTTATTAGTAGGATCCAAGAAAAAAAAACAGAAAATGATAACTCATATACACAAACCAGCTTCCTCTGGCAACAGAAGCTGAGTTAGCTTATTTCAGAAGTATCACATTTGAAGATGGAAGTCTGGAAGTCTTATTTTTTGGGTAGTTCTGTTGTGTGTTCACTGGGACGAAAGAAAGGTATTTTGAATGAGTTAGGATAAAATCATAGCAAAGTGACTTGCACAGTTGAGGATCCTCACTTGGAAGAGAGAGAGGAGGGAGAGCAAGGAAGTGCCTGAAAATGATATGTTGTGTAAGGGCCTTGTGTAAACTGTATTTTGAAAGGGTGGAGAAGGTGAGTGGTATGGAGTTGGTGATGAAAGGCTGGAGGACGAACAGGTGAATTAGCTTAAAAAATTCAAAACCTTGTGCCTGATGATATAAACCAACCTGCAGGACAGAAGTAAGCATGCACTTTCTGTATGTTGAGGTTACCAGATAATTGTGTACTATAGAATTTCTTGAGTCGTCTCTGAAGCATCGGGCACAGAACTAATCCACTAATACAATTCCCCATGACAAGTGCTAAAGCATTTATGCATTTAAAAAGTTATGAAAATTGACTGACTGTAGTTTATATGATGTGAACATAGGTTAGCGTTAAAATGGTCTTACTGAAAAAGCCTGCTCTGTAAATTAGTGATTACATGATTGACTATAAATAGAGCAATAAATAGTCTTATTAATGAAGCTCCTTGTTGAAGTCACTGAAGTCCAATATAAATGAACCCCTTGTTGAAGTCACTGAAGTCCAACAGCTGCAGAAACTCTTTGCATTATGGCATAAATCTTATATGTCATTGCTGAGGCTGGAATTTCTTAATGGAAATCACTACAGAAAAGGAGAATCTTTCTATTTAGGTGGTTCATTTAACCTAGGAAGATCACACAGCGAATACTTCTATGCTTCCTGACAAGAACTTATGCTAGTGAGTTAATTATTGTGTTATCAAAGACACCTGGCCAAAGAAGTTGGCAGGTCAAAGAATACATAAAAAAATGCAATACAGAAAAAATTACCTCTGGAAAGCCTCTTTCTTCATTATGAGATTTGATAGGCTTTGACATCAGAACATCAGTTGTGGAGCATAAAGGTTATAGTAGTGAAAAGACTTGACTGGTGTCAACAAAGTGTCAGCAGACAAATCCCCGTGAAGCATCGTGTCCTGAAGAGCAGAGCTTGTCTTTGGATGAAAAACTGGGGGTGCTCTGGCTCTCCTTTCATACGCATTGCTGTAACAAATCTTCTTTGTTCCTTCATTGCTTGTGTGCAGACAGGTTCCAGTGAAATATGAATTAAGCAGAACTCCTTTTGACTAGCAGTAGCATAACTGAGAGTCACAACTAGCAATATTTTGGATAATTAGCTTCTACCATGCTAGAGAATTCTGTGATTGCATTTGAAAGTGTGCTAGCTAGTAGAATCCTTTTAAATCAAACTCTGGGTGCATAAACACTTTGTAGTCCCTTGGGAAATAATCATGAAAATGTTTTAAAGGGGATTTTATTAACATGCTTCAGTTCAGAAATGATTTAGAAATTATTCTTCCCTGTCTGGGTTGTACATCCACTTGTTGTCTGTCATCAAATAATTTGGGTTTGATTGCGGAAACACTTGTTGGAATTGTAATTTAGTCAGTGGACTACTTATGTTCTTAGAGTTATGGCTGTGCATAAATAATTGCAGGTTTCAGCACCTAGCATTGCATTGTCTTTAATACAGAACCATATTGTTACTTGTCTGTCTACAGTTTTTCACAGTAAGGCTCTAATCGCTGTTTCCTGTGTTTGCATTGGAATGCATGTAAGACTCAGAATTCTATAGATTGATATATTATGCATATTATTATATATACAAGTAATAAAATTATGTCTTCTCCATTTGTACATTAACAGTGATACTTTTCACTGTTCACAACGCTTTTCACTCCCTGATATATTTATTCTCTCCCAGCACTGGTGATATAGGGGAATGCTTATATAACAGACAAGGAGCTGAGGAAATGAGACACTGAAGCTCAGATTCTCATTGTCTTTTAAATATCTATCTTCCATTAATTTTGATTACCTAAACAATTTTATGTATCTGGATCCAGAAAGCCTCTAACTGAAGAAGGAGTTGTACCAAGATCTCCTGAGTCCAAAAGGCACACTTTAGTATTTGGATGGCTATTCCTCCAAATAGCTGCAACAATCTTATGTCTGTAACACTTATTTAAAGAGTTCATTTCCTAAATAAAATAACCTGTTCTGTTGAATGCTATAATTCCAAACTTACACATACATGAATGCAGAATTTTAGAAATCTTAAAGGAAACTACTTCATGATTTTATGTATAGCACCTGACGCTTCTCTTCCTCCCTAAAATGTTTGCTTTATGGCCTTTTTCTGTGATAGGGTCACCCACCTAGTGGATCAAGGGAAGGCAGTGGATGGAGGTTTTTTGGG
>NW_008794665.1:6088652-6090035 GCF_000699145.1 Aptenodytes forsteri
TCTATTCTATTCTATTCTATTCTATTCTATTCTATTCTATTCTATTCTATTCTATTCTATTCTATTCTATTCTATTCTATTCTATTCTATTCTATTCTATTCTATTCTATTCTATTCTATTCTATTCTATTCTATTCTATTCTATTCTATTCTATTCTATTCTATTCTATTCTATTCTATTCTATTCTATTCTATTTCTTGAAATTATTTTTTTTACAATGATGTACAGGGACTTTAGATATATATTCCCTATAATAATGATGTACGACGACCTTTCTTAGTACAATTAGGGAACACAGAATAAGATTCAGAGTCTCTTAATTCTCAGTCATTAATTTCTCATACCTAACCCAAAACCTATTAATTTCTCATAGCTAACCCAAAGAGTGCTCTAAACAGATTGCACCAAGCCACGTAGTACTAGAAAAAGACCTGACATTTGAGTCACACAGTAGGCAAATTCTGTGCTTCTCTGTTCACAAACGATAGATAGAACATTGTAATTTGGACACTGGCTGAGAAGCATGGTTAGCAAGCATGCTACCTAGTGAGTCTGGGCAGGTGTTATTTTACAGGTCCAAAAGAGTAATATGTTAAACCCCTTTTAATATTTTTAAAGTTATATATTATCTTCTGTAACAGCCATTTTATTTAGCAGTGAAAGGTAATAGTCTTCTTCTAGTACTCCCTCCTTGCTCTCTCTGACCCTGCCATAACATATTTTATCAGCTGTATTAACCCATGAATTTTAGCAAACTGAAATTGTGCTCCCCATACCATCCTGGTTCTCCAGTGAGGGATGGAGAAGACAATAAAAACAGTAACAAAGTAGTCCACTAAGGACAAAGAAGTATCTTTTAATCTTCTTTCAGAGTTACCTTCAGATGGTAATTCTGCACTTTTTCTTTCAACCCTAAACTAAGCCCTAGCTGGAACCATAGACTAGGGACTCCACTCCATTGACAGAGCCAGTAATCCACAGAGGAAAACTTTTCAGACCCAGTTTCCTTTGACAGCACTTTTCCAGCAACCCTCTAAATCTAGCTCAGTGCTTTCTCTTTTTTTATTTGTAACTCTAACCCTGAGGGGCTGATCAGTAGGCCAGGAGACCCCAGCCACAGGCTTAGTGTTCCTTACAGGACCATTCTTCAAGCAGCCCTTACTTGCACTTGGCAGCCCCTTTGCAGTCCTTTTAGAGCCCCACTCCAGTTACGGTGCTGCACTTCCTCTGAACTCTAAAGTCTGATCATTTCCCTGAACCTAGCCAGGGACCCCGCTCCATCTAGATACTTAGAATCATAGAATCATAGAATCATTGAGGTTGGAAAAGACCTCTAAGATCATCGAGTCCAACCGTCGACCCAACACCACCATGTCCACTAA
>NW_008794665.1:6090834-6134845 GCF_000699145.1 Aptenodytes forsteri
ACTGAGCCCTGGGGAACACCGCTCGTGACCAGCCGCCAACTGGATTTAACTCCATTCACCACAACTCTCTGGGCCCGTCCGTCCAGCCAGTTTTTGACCCAGCGCAGAGTATACCTGTCTATGCCATGAGCCGCCAGCTTCTCTAGGAGAATGCTGTGGGAGACGGTGTCAAAGGCCTTGCTGAAGTCCAGGTAGACCACTTGATATTCTTCGAAGGAGAATAACTTTTGCAGCCCCTAAAAGTTTAATCTTAGTTAAAAACTTTATAAGGGGTAGAAAGGAAAGATGCTCACAAATATGCACAGTTAATAACAGGTTTGCAAATCCCATGGTTACCCAAGAGAATTTGATACTGGTATAAGCTGCAAGAGAAGGAGGAATTGCTGTATGATACAGCCTTGTTTTTGAGACTGCACTTGTATAAGGGTAGCTTTTAAATTATTGTCTGTTCTCCATGGATGACTGTGTTAGCACTAATAAACTATGCCTTGAAGCATGCTTTGAACTAGATTCTGAAAGACAAGAGGGAGAATCTTCAGGACTCTGAGTGTGTGACAAGGCTGAGGGGAAGGAGATGGGATTCTTTAATGTAATTCAGGCTGATCACATAAAGCTGTCTTTTGTAGGGTAAGCTCTTCTGCTTACCTTGCATGGATCCCTGTGTGCATGGGGTGAATGAATTTCAATGTGACAAAGATCAGGTTCCATATGGAATGATTTCTATTTGTCTCAGCTTTCTTTAGTCCTCTGAAGCATTTCACTTTTATGTTTGAATTTTAGCTTATAAATATTGCAGTGAATCGTAGGTAAAATCTGAAGTGACTTGCTCAAAGACAGAAAGGAAGTCTGAAGCAGTAGAAGAGGTTTAAATCTGAGACTTGGGTCCCACCTAACCAAGGGATTCTCTTTTCTTTTTCAAGGTCCTGTTAGCTTCTGGGCACATCGCAGCCTGTCTTGATATAGAGTCCACTAAATTATTGAAAACTGAAGCTAAGTGCTTATTAGATAATGATCAGAATCTTCTAAGGTTTTTGGTTTTTCTTTTGCTTTGGTTGGATCTGAATGAAATAATCTGATTTGTATTCACTTCATATGTCTTTAGTCTCTTTTAACCTTTAGTAGATGCAAGTTCTCCGTGAAGAGTATACAGAAGCTGGCCAGTAGGCTGCAGGAGATTAAGTAAGCAAAAGAAGAATTAATCTTTTTCCCCCACCTCCCTTTCACCCCTTGACTATTTGTTGGGAAGGTAAAAGGATAGACTGGTTCCCACAAGCCCTGCTTCCTTTGAATGAAACTATTTCTATCCGCTGCCTCTGTGCAGTAGGCTGAGTGTCCCTTTTCAGATTCTGTTGCTAAAGTTCACGCATATCATCTTACAGATAAAGCATGGTGTCTGGCTTTAGAGTGGAAGGCTTGCTGCTTCTTCAGCACTTTAAGTGGTGTCAGCTCCTTATATGTGCCTCACAAATTACTAGGATGAAAACATTCAGTTGAAAACCAGCCATGATATGAAGCAGTAATTGAAGATGAATAGTCAGAGTCCGGCTGAAATTATAGGAGAAACTTAAATCCAAGTTCAGGTAATTACTGTTTTCTTCACTGGCCAGCACACTGGAAATGATAAACCTGAATTTATACAAAGTGTTGTCAGTTGGTTGCCAGAGTGAAAAAATACCTGACAGATGTATTAATTAACATAGCTCCATTGCAGTGGTCTCAGCCTGCATTTCAGGGAATATATACTTGGTGTCAATATGTGTAAAGCTGCGTACAGGGACAAAGCTCAAACACATCAGGTTCTGGAGTGCCAACATGTTCATGTTCCTCAAAGACTTCCCAAATGGTTACGAGAAATGATTCTGAAGCATGGTGGGCTGCTGCTGCACACTAATTATATAGCAGTGTTGTAAATGCTGACAGGTATGTTGTGTGACTTCATTTGAGTGAAGAAGGTATATTTTTTCTGTCTGTAGTTTATGCTTCACGGACAGGCCAACAGAAAAAGAAGGTAGCAATTTAACCCCATGAACTAGTAATTAGAGGTAAAGAACACTTCTCTTCTGCATTGCAGAATATTATTTTGCGGGAAATGTTGCAAGACAATTTACTAACTCCAGTCCCAATCTAGGTTAATAAACTTACTTGCTACAAATTTTCTTGATGTAGTGTAAACTAATTTCCCCTGTGGAAGTGCAGCAATAAATATTGACTGAATTAAATTATGGACATAGCGATGTAGTGAAAAGGAACTTTTAGCCAGAAGCTATGAAGTCTGCGAACTAAACGGAGAATTGAAGCCATCATTCTGTCAATGATATGTTCTAGCAGCTTGGCCTATGTTTATTTCTGCGTGTCGAGTATAAGTAAATATCTCAATGGAAGTAATGTTCTAATGAAATGCAGTGAAGCAATATCTGGTATATTTTGTTATAATCTTTTAGCAGAGACATTGATTGTGTTTGGGCTAATTGCAAGTTACTTAGTGGAGAGGGTATTATCTTTTGTGAATTTTGTTCTAACAGAAGAGTCAGAACACAGGTTTTACATATAAAACAGCATGAACATTGCTCTGGAGAAGAAAGTGGTCACAAGACTCCAGTACAACTTACGTTCTGTGTGAACTTTAGTTTGAAGGCTCAAACAGCATGATATTGTAATGTTGACCAGGTGCTTAAGGGCTGGAATCCTTCAGTTTTGTGGAATGGAGAAGCTACTTGAAAGTAGTAGTGTAATAGGTAGCCTTGAGGCACTAGTGTAATAGGATACCGATGCCCATTCAAGAGACAGAAAGAGCAGAAATTCATTAATACAGGAATAGGATAGTAATATACAAAAGGAATCTTCACTTAGCTGACTAGAAAAATTAAAAGCATGATGTATAATGTTAGGTTTCACGGTTTGTGGTGGCAGCTGAGGTTTGCTTTTTTGGCTTTTCCTTCTCTTAAACTCTGCTGGCTGTCTTTCTGTGCATGATGAGCTAATTATCCATTTCAACTGGTTATACTTGCATACAGTGCAAAACTCAGTTGTCATACATTTCTAGACAACTTGTTTTTATAGTAAGACCTAATCACAACTGTCATCCCCTAAAGATGTCTTTGAAATACCATATTGGTAATTAACACTGGAAAATAAGCAGCAGTCTCAGTGGGAGACTGAGGAGTAATTTTTATTTCTGTAGTGTTTATAAATGAGAGTAGTAGTACCAGTACTGATAATAGGGTGAAAAATTATTGGAATGGGAGGGTAAAGTAAGATAACAGAGGGAATGGCAAAATGGAAATAATAATCCAGATAGAAAAGGTTATCAGAAGATTAATGGAATACAGTGGTGAAAACTGAGCCTGGTTTTGTGGAATGCCTGGCGATTCAGTAATTCAATTAGCAGTACCACAGTAATTAAAACTTTGGGCAAATGATAAAGTTCTACCATCCAAAAGATCCAGCTGGGTAATGAGGCAACTAAAATCCTGGCAAATACAGGGAGCTTTGCTGTCATATGCAAAGTTGGCAAAGTCATGGTTTTCACAAGTGAAGCTCTGCAGCCCTTTATGAGAGTGAGCGCAAGAGAATTTCTTTGAGCTATGTAATGAACATTTGGAAAATTTATCAGATGAATGCATGTATGAAAACTGAAACAAAAAATATATTATTTTAGTCTATACCTGTTCCTACTATAACTTTAGGTTTTTAAACCACGTGAACCTGTGTCACTTAACTTTTTCTCAAGTGCACTATATGTAACCTATAAAAAATTACATGTCCAAAAGACAGACAAACTGTAACTAGCCACCTAGCGAAACACTTGCAAACTGAAGGCTTGTGGTGCTTCATTACACTGCTGCGTAGAGGGAACTGCTCAATCTTAACAGCAATAGGTATGGTTGGAGTTACATCGTATTCAGCTGCCATTTAAATACCTAAGATTCAATAGTCAAAGTTTATATCAACACAGAGATAACACAGATTTGTCATTTTGATTTGGAGTTGAAATCTGGAGTTTTTTGCCTTTTGCATATATAGCCTAATTCCTGTTTTTTTTTTTTTTTTCTTTTCTTTCCCAGTTTCTGCTTATCTTGTTCAGCTAAACAGTTTTGTGCCTTGTTTGATATGCATTTTAAATTATTTTGCATATCATCTTTTAATAGACTTTTTCTTCATATATGCATAGTAATGTGAAACAGTCATGAACTGATTTATGAACAGATAAGTTAGATGATGATTGGTTTGTTGGAAAAAAAGAAATGATAATTCATAGAAGTCTGAACTGTTCTCACAGAAGAGGACTGGATCTAGTAACATCCATTTTTCAGCCCTTCTGTGTCATTCTGGAACTTCAGAGTTAACAGGTCAACAACGTCACATTTTTATTGCTGTAATGTAATGCTGACATTTATAAAAGATAGGGGATTTAGAAGAATATATAAAATAAATGAGAGAAATGCTAAAATTTTTCACACCTGAGCATTCTGTGGTAGGAATTTTGCCTGAGTTCTGAATAAAGGCTTAGCCTTGATCTAATTCCAAACTACTATTAGTGTTTGCTTTAAAGTGGAAACAACCCAAATCCTTAAATAAATGCACCAGCATGGCGCGAAGTACAAGCCCATTGATTCTAACAAGCTATTTCTCTCTGCTGGTTTCTCTTTCTGTATCTTTTTGTCCATTCTTCCTTCTTTATTCATGAAGAAAAAGCTTTAGCACATATATTCTCCCAGCATTAAAACTTGAAAGAAAGCACTTCTGATTATTACCCTCAAACTATTTTGAAGAAAACAAGGAAATGTGCATGTTTTTACCTAACTTTAATTTTCTTGTTGTTGTTGTTGGGGTTAGAAGACCCTGAATTGTGATCCACGACTTTTTTTTTTTTTTAAAGTATTTCTGGGAATGCTTAAATAACTTTTTTGTTTGTTTCTGCTGTCTCAAGAAAGGTTAAATTTCCTTTCCTTCTCATGGTTGTTGACATTGTGGGCATAAATTATTTCCTTTGAGGCAGCTAGGGTGGCATTGTGTCTAGGAGAAATTTCATGCAGGTCTATCAAGGTGCTTTTCTTTTTTGAAGGCTGAAGGAGGGCTGAAAGCTTGGCCATATATTTAAAATAGCATAGTTCTATTGTGCATTAAGAACAACTGTCTATTACAACTCAAGATGTAACAGAGTGCTTGAATACCAATTTTTCTGGGGAGAGGAAAAAAAGACAAAATGATTATTGCTAAATGAAGTGTTAAATCTTATGGCACATAAGTGGAAATTTTGTAATGAGTATAGTCTTTATTTAAAAAACTGCATGATCCTTGTGATTATGCATAAATCTTCAAAATGTGAGTCACGGATGTAACATGCTCTGTCTGAATCTGTAAACTGTTGAATTATAGCTCCATGATAGCAGATGCTGACTTATAGCCTCAATGACATGTCAGACTTCAGTATCAGTATGGCTGGGTTTTTGGTTTAATTGCTGCTATCTTATAGGAAAGTAGAGGATTGATCATATTGCAGATTTACAAAATACCTAAGGAGTGTTTTCTTGCAACACTCCAGGTGAAGCCAAGGGGAATACCATTTTTTACTTCCACCTTTCATGATGAAGAAAGAGCTCAAGCTAAAGTGTCTAAGTGAGAAAGACTTATGAGTACTCCACTATTCTTGAGAGCTCATAACAGATGAACAATTGTAAATAATTCTTAGTTTGTCAGCTCAGGTGATGAGATCTGGGGTCATCTTCTCTTTATTGATGCTTGTCTGAAATACTTGTGAAGGGATAGACCTTTTTTTGTTACCTGGTCTACAGAGAGCAGGTGCTGGAACACAAAAGCTGATGATTGTTCCATTGTTTGCAGCCCTGTTAGTCAAATCCTTAGAAGCCAAGAAGCATGTGATTAGTACTGAAATTTGAGAATGCCTGTTTAAAACAAAGCTTCATGTCTTAAGGACTACTTATTGGTATATGTCAAATCCCACCCCTCAAAATTCACTATGAGCTATTGTTTATTCTTCTAGCATTTTCATCAGGTCAGGACAGATCTTAGGCTAGTGGAAATTACAGTGCCTTAGCTGAACTCCATAGCAGCACTAACTTTTACCTTGCATATCAGCTTTCCCTACAAAGCTTAATCATTACAAATAGGGTGATTTACTGTTGCTGTCTAACTGGGCAACAGGAGTGTTCTTAGTAGTATAGGCAGGAATGCTTCCCGCTGACAATAAATTTAATCTGTGAAAAAAACTCATCTAACATCCTCTGTAAATACAGGGAAAAGTTAGTAGATAAACTGTCTTTATAACTAGAGGTTTGAATTAGTGCCTGTATGTGGATCTGAAAGGAAGGCATGTGGTCTACACACTTTTTAAATTAATACAGAGCCTGCTCACATCTCAAAGGCATCGAGTAGGATTTTATTCAAAAGTAGCTTAATAGAAAAACTCCTTCTAAATTAAAGTTCAGCCAATATGCTGAAACACAACACAAAGCTTAAAAACTCCTGACAGAGTTAATAATCTAAAAATAAGTCTAAAGTTGCTAGATTAAAAAAAAAAGGAAGTATATTGAATTTTCAAAGACTACTGATATGACTGAAGGAAAACAGCCTTTACAAAGAGAAGGCAGAGAGGAAGACAGGTAAGTTCAAAGTCCCTCGTCTCAGTTCCTTCCAAATGTGACCTTTCAGGCTTAAAAAATCCATGTCTGATAAATGTCCCCTCCACATCACTCTTATAATCATCAAAAAATGAATTCTATGAATGATAGTTTCCACACCAAATAGAGCTGCTTCTGAGCTGTTTCTTGCTGCTTCTACAGGGACTCTGGAATGAAGTTCTTTTCCAGGTGTATATTTGAGTAAGAGAATGGGGGTGGAGGAGTGGAGCACAAGACGACTATTACCCAGCGTCCTGGCTGACCAAGAACAGAGTGGTTAGATTCCTACCTCTGATAGTAACACCAAGCTTCATGTAGACTAGTGCACTCTGCAATCTCACGTGCCTGGCAAATAGAGGGGAGGGGGAAATCTGCAGCACTATAAAGTAGCACGTTGATCTAACTATGATCCTATTGCCATTAACAGGATTTTGAATGGATCCTAGAAGGCCATCGTTTAGGCAGTTATACGTCCTTTACTGAGTACTTGCTTGTATTCCTTTTTTCTTTTTTTTTTTTTTTCTTTTTCTTGCAGTAGTATGTATGTAGTACTGGCTTTAATCCCTACATCCCCTTTTAATTTTTGTTATCAGGTTACTTCACCAGCATAGACAAGAATGTGGTTTACCCATTGAAATCTGCACTGGTAACGTAACTTCTCGGCAGACTCTTCTCATGAAAGGCAGCAAGGAGTTCTGCATAAGAAATTGTTGTGAGTTCACTTTTTATTTTCAGCCTTTTTCCTATAGGCTTTGCATCTGTAAATAGCAATTGATCAAGGGTCAGAACCAGTCTTGCCTATATCTTGACAAGTTCTGTTAGAAAATGCAAATTAAAAATTCAAACCAGATATAGTAACTGACCTTATGAAATGAGTTACAAACATTTTCTGCTTTTTTCCCTTTGGATCTGAAAGCAGAACTCAGTTCTAGTTCATATTAATTTGGGAGATCTAGAAGCTTATTCTGTCTTTTAGGATGCAAAATCGATCTGGGAATGAAAGAGGATTTATCTTTTTCAAATATGTAGTAATTTCTGTCCACTCAAGCCTAAAACATGGGTAAAATAAATTTAGCCAGGCAATCTGGCTACTCCAGAAGCAAACAGGCATGCATACAAAAGAGTCCACAAGGTTCAGGCCTTAAAATTAATATGGGTAATGTATTGACTTACTAGTGTAAACTCCCTCCCCCAAACACCACCACCACCACCACTCCCCATCCCCTCAAACAAAAATAAATCCCCAAACTAATGAATTGTTGTTGACTTGAAAACTTGAATTTTATTTGCTGTCCTCTATAAACTAATATTTAGGTAATTGCTAGCACTCATGACAAGTTTTTGTGAATTCGTCACAAAAAAATGAGTCAACATAGAATATAATTTTCTATTCATTACTCAATATTGACGACATGCCAGTCACACAACAGAAATAATTCTGAGAATGATTATTTAAAACCTGCATTGCCAGAGTGAACAGAAAGCATCTGTAGCAGGTGGAACGAGCTAATTTTATTTGGAGATGGCTCAGGGCATAACACAAAGACTACCTCTATAAGAACTTGTTACCTTTTATATCTGTATACTGTATAAACCTTAAGGATGGCCATAGGATAATGATCATATCAGAATCATAGAATCATAGAATCATAGACAGGATAATGATCATTTCAGAAATATGTGTAGTCACATAAACTAGTAACTGGAATGGTCTCAGTTGAAACTATTAAAGAAATTTTTCTGAGAATTTACATCAGTATATGTCAGGAATAGTTTCAAATCAGTGCATAAACTAGTAAAAGACAAATGTACTGCCAAATATTTCATTTCATGTAATAGATAGCTTAAGTGTCTTTTGTAATTAGGTCCCTGATATTGTTTCTAGAAACAATCTAATGATTTTCTCCCTCAGAGTCAAATTTACTGAAAACTGACCAATGCTGCAGTGGTGACCAGGCCTCCTTCATCAGGTGAGTTCCAGAGATTTTTGCATATGAGGGTGCTGAAGGGTAAGAAAACAGATAATTTGTTTTGTTAACTGAATAAATTCCTTATCTACAGCCTGACTTTCAATATGCAGAGTTTTTTAAGACTAAAACTCCATTCTTCAAAATACCATAGAGTATAAATTTAAAAGATTGCTTACATTATTAGGAAGGATACTTCACTCACTGCAGGAAATGCCGTGTGAAATTCCATGGGGTTTGCTATTCAATAAACAGGTTTAGAAATCCATGGGAATCCTCTCTCCTTAGAAGTTCTAGAAACGGGCACTGAGGACAGTGGAATAAACAGGTAACAAATATTCCCAGAATCTTGCAAATAGATTAAAACCCATGGAAGCTCTCCCAATAGAGTCGACCTCAATACTTTTTCACCCTGCAGCCAGGAGCAGCTCTGCAGAAGGTACATCAAAATGGTGTAATAGGTGAGAGGGAAAATTAAACTGCCGCTTTCCTTAGAGTTTCTTCAGGGAGCAAGAGCTGGAGTATCAGGTTGAATTTCCATAATTGAAACATTCTTTGTAAAGCTATGCCCTTTTGTGTGATCTGTTTTGTTATACTGTTTTAACCTATTTTCTGGATATGATTTTATTATACAGCAAATTTTACTTTTTAAATTACAGCAGCAACAACAACATCACGTCTGCTGCAGATGGAAATATCACATAAAAAGGAATCTGTTAATGTAAAAATGCAGTAGAAATGTTCTACATTCTTGCTTTGAGTGCTGCTCCCATGGCTCTACTCTCTTAGCATTTTTAGAGTGACATTGAAAATCAAACATTATGTGAAAAGTGCTTGGCTTACCAGGTATATGTAGAGATTTTTCTTCAGAAAAGTCAGTTAATCAGTATTTGAATCTCTGCAGAAAGAATGGTGGAGACCTTTGAAAATATGAACAAAATAAATGTCCAACTCATACCTGGTCCTTACATTCACATAATTTGTTCTCAGAGTACTTTGGAAACTCTAAATTTGGACTTCTGGTATTTTTCTTCAGGAGGGAAATGGAGAGGAGACCGTCTTCTATAACAGCAGAGGATGAAATGTGCTAGGTCTTCTGATAGCTATGAAATATGTAGAGTAGCTTAGGTAGAGGGAGCAATGGTTTTAGTGCATAATAGTATGGTGCATTCTTCCCAGGATCTCTCCTAAGTTATTCCTTTCCTTACATCCCCCTTCCTTCCTTATTGCCAAGGTGGTTTTAGTTTGCAGAGTTGAATTCAATGTGAATAGAAGAACTCCCAACCTGGGAATTTAACAGGTGTGACTTTTCAAATATGGTGTTTATGAAAAAGATTGAGCAAGTAAGAAAGTGGGAATATAGAAGAACTTCATAAAGCTAAGAGGCAGGCTACAGATTTTGTAATAGCAACAGTTTTATAGTTGTTGGCTAAGGAATTTTTTCTGAACAGCCTTTGAACACAGATGTATCAATTTAGCTTTTAGGCACTAATTCATCAAAGCTAGAAATTATATTTTTGAATAATAAAACTCAACTTGACAATAGATGAATCATAAGGATTAAAAATAAGATATTTAAATGATAAAATTTAAAATGATAGACTGGAGGTTACAACTAAATTTTTCATAGACAACTGTGCTGAATGTTTTTCAAAGGCAATTTATGCAGGAAAAATTATGGATGTTCAAACAAAGTAAGTCAAATCTTATCAGAATTAAGCAGAAAGAATACAGAATGATAGTATCTTAATTAAAGTAACTCAAGTTACCAACTGATCTAATTTAGTGTGAACCTAAAAAACTCACCTGAGAAGGACAGGAGCTCATATTCCAGAAGACAGAATAGTTTTCTATCTTTATTTAGCAATGACATGTTTAAGTCAAGTTTTCCTTGCCCTTTTTCATGCTGACATAAAAATGTATCTACAGAGAACTGGCTTCCAAGGAGAAGAGAGTGAGGTGATAGAATCTCTTTTGAAAGCATCTATTGATTTACACTGTATTATATAATTTTGTAGGGAATAGTAAAATAAAATCCTTTACTTAGAATCAAGGGAATAGAAATAACAATAGTCTGATTTCACTTTAATCTCTTCATGGTCCAAATGGTGACTGGTACAAGGACAAGTCTTGTACAATCACATTGGGATATACCAGTGTCGTGCTTTAACCCCAGCTGGCAGCTAAGCACCACACAGCCACTTGCTCACTCCCCTCCCTGGGGAGTTAGTCCTTACACCTTGAGTGTAAGATAATGTTAAGACAAGACAGAATTCCCACAGGAGTTCACTGAATAGATACCGACCAGCAAAAGTTAGCGTGTCACTGTAGAACCAGTGTCATTTAGTGACTGCCTCAAGCTTTTAATGGTTAAAAAAGAAAAACAACTCTAGCTTTGAAAACCAAAACTTTTTAGCTCTCTGCCAGTTAGAGACTGGCACTCTGTGCTGGTTTTGGCTGGGATAGAGGTTATTTTCTTCACAGTAGCTTGTATGCGGTTATGTTTTGGACCTGTGCTGAAAGCAGTGTCGATAACACAGGGATGTTTTAGTTATTGCTGAGCAGTGCTTACAGAGTCAAGGCCTTTTCTACTTCTCAGCTGCCCCACTAGTGAGTAGGGCTGGGGGGTGCACAAGAAGCTGGGATGGGGCACAGCCAGGACAGCTGACCCCAACTGGCCAAAGGGATATTCCATACCATATGACGTCATGCTCAGCATATAAAGCTGGGGGAAGAAGTAGGAAGGGGGGGACGTTTGGAGTGATGGCGTTTGCCTTCCCAAGGAACCGTTACACGTGATGGAGCCCTGCTTTCCTGGAGATGGCTGAACACCTGCCTGCTGATGGGAAGTAGTGAATGAATTCCTTGTTTTGCTTTCGTGCGCGAAAATACCCTTCCAATTCTCTCCCCCATCCCACCGCAGGGAGTGAGCAAGCGGCTGTGTGGTGCTTAGCTGCCTACCAGGGTTAAACCACAACACACTCCCAGCATCAAACTTCATTCTTGAGGGAAATTAATTTAGTTTGAAACAGATACTGCATTTTCAATGACAAGTTGCAACATCCTGCATAATCTAGCAATATGAATGGATGTAAATTGGATGTAAATTATGGGAATAATGCAGTGTGATGTACTAATACAAACAAAACCACGAACTCATGTTGTTAGAGTCTGACTGACTAAAAAGAGTAGCTTGCTTGGGGCTTTTCCAAGTCCTCCATGTTTCATTAACTCAAACATGGTGCATACTAAGATATCAGTAGATTAGATGAATTTACATTCTTCCAGGATTAAATGTTTGGTTAATTAATCAAATTGCAACTATTTGAAGAATTTTCCTTCTGAACCCAGTATCAGCATTAAGATGACTCTTTATCTCTTACATCTGCATAGACAATTAAATATTTGAAGCTATGTGATCATCTTTTATTCTTAAAGACAGCCCTTGCCACTCTTCTTTACTCCACTTTCGTACATGTGAATTCAGCCTTCCATTACCTTGAGATGGACAAAACTAAAAGTCGCTGAGAGAATTTGTGCAAAGATGCTGATGAGAAAGGCTAGGATAACTCTTGCATCATGTGTTCCATGAAACCTCAAAACTGAGTACTTTTAAATTTCAAAGAATATACAGTCTTAGTGAGAGATTTAAAGTATAAGCATAATTACTGAGATTATCACACATAAGGGAAAAAGAAGAGAAAATGCTAGATGTAATCTTCAGAAAATATTATTCTAATCTGAAGGTTGCCTGGTTATGAAACTGTTTTTCCGTGTTTCCAAAAGGCTAAGTTGCATGAAGAGAAAACAATTTAAAGCAGTTATTTCCTGGAAGCTCACTACCATATGGTTGTTTGTCAATAGCAATGGTTTACTGTTGGTAGCTAGGCTGATAGTAATGTTCTCACAAATATTTGTGAGATAGATGTTGTTAAGCATAGCCATAATGTTTGGGAATGCTGGGGAAGCTGTTGGAGAGATGCAGTCTTAACGTGGACAGAGGCACTTAATAGGACATGTAAGTACTCCTACCTTGTGGCCATAAGATAATTACTGATAATGCAGTGTAACAACAGGGTTTTTTGATTAAAAATTGATATTGTGAGTGGAGGAGGATTATCATATATTGGTTTGGTTATATGTAAGTGGAAATTTGTTGGAGATTTAGTGCATACAAATAAGAGGTTGCACTATGCTTATGTTGTTGTACCAAATATCTTGCAAACTTTAGACAGATGCTTTTGCTTTGTGGCCAGATTGCACACTCGCAGAATCCTAAAAAAAGGTGTGTCTACAGAGCTGCTTCTTTCTTATTTCTGAGGGTGATTCACCAGTGTTTTTATAGTAACAAGATGTGGTTGTGCTAATTGAAGATGGTCTCTATTTTAATGAGGTTGAAGTATGGTTTTGTAACAACGGGCACTTAGTTGGAAGGTTTTGGAGATCACCTGGCTGTGGAGGTGGATGTATTTCCAACTGAACAGAGACAAAGATGAACCTCCCGCCAGGGACTGCTTTTGAGGGAAGCAAGTAGTTCTTGCAACAGAGTATTTTTAGACAGTGTGCTGCTTTTCAGATACTATACACTGATGAATAGGAGTGACATCTGTCAAATATTTTCACAGTTTAGAAGTGTAAATGGAGTGAGGACCTAATGGAGACCAGATGTTCGCCTTGGCAACTCTGTTTTATCACATAGCTATTAGAAGGTTTTGAGGGCACAAGAGCAGAAGCTGAATCCCAATCTTAATAATTTCCTGTGATTTGTTAATACCTGTGTAAGAATACCGCTATGGCGCTACACATTTCCCAGATGTAGGATATGTCTATCCTAAACCTGCCTTATTTACTTTATGTTAAGCTTGTGGTTCTCTTGATCTTCAGTATCCTGTAAGTGCTATGGCGAGTCTGAGATTTGTCTGTCACCAGTTCAGTTTTTCACTGTAGATGAGTGAACACCGAGGCAATTTCAAGCTCATACAAGTCTCTAGCTGTGACAGCTATGAAATTCCAAATAAACACTTTTTTAATGCTTCTGTTCCACCTTCAGTTTCCACTAAAATCAGTCAATGTTGAGAATGCTGTGCTCCTTATGGAGACGCTGTGACAGCAGCAAGCACGTTGTCAGGAAACTTCCTGCATGGATTACATGCATGGCTAGTTTAATATCTGCTATTTTCAGATAGGCAGGAATGAATTTTGTGAAATCCCAACAGCTAGAATGAAGACCTGAGGTATTGGTTAATGAAAAAGAATAATAATATTGCCCTTATGGTTCTGTTTTGTATTTTGTTCTAATAAATGCTTCCTTGGAGCAAGGGAGGCAGAGAAGCTTGTAAGGGAGAAGGTAGGGGGTACCATGCTTCTTCCAGGTCTATTTTACTCTGCAGGGTGATATTTCTGGAAGAAGGGAAGTGCCAGCAGAAGGTATTTAATGGCAGACTCAAACTTTAGAGCTGAACATCACCTGCTGTTTAACAGTAGGATAAATGTATTTATAATTTTACAGATTTGAAGAGAGTGCCTCTACTAATAGTCGTTTGTCCCAGCGGAATAGTTTCAGGTGGGGAAATAACTATTCAGAACCACGTGAATTTGTTGTTTTCTGGCTCACAGAAATAAACTTTATGTGAAATTTTGGATGCATTAATACATTTGATTTCTTGCAGTTAGAGGCAGATTTAGTTCCTTTGTATTGTTTCAAAGGGAAGATAAACCTCAGAAAAAGATCTATTGAAATTCTTTACACCTGATTGCTCATCTTCTGTGATTCTGAGGGTAACTCTTCCTTCAGAGGTGGTTATTACTATTTTTTGTTGTACTCTGAATGAGATGAGAAGCTGACCAAATCTAGAGAACCTAGTTCCTGCTTCAGTCAGTTGGATGATCTCATTTTAGGTGTGACAAAAGGAGTAAGGATAATAAATATGGATGTGTGAAAGGCAAAGCTAGTTTCTTTTAGTACTTTTCATAATCATAAAATAAATGTAGAAGGGGGTATGAGTTTATTTCTCATTTCTCAATTCAAAGTGCCTTGCATTGCACATTCCTTCACCAAACATCTGTGAGTGGGAGGCAGCATATAGATGCTCTATTACAGAATTTTCCTGTGAGGTGAATTATGGCTCAGGCAGACAGCATAACCTCCCTGTTCATCCCTTTGGTCTAGCCTTTACCTATTTTTATCACTACACACAGTTGTAAAATAGGTGTCAGAAGGTGGTCTCTTAGATTGCAAATCATGAATTTTCATTAGCTAAGCCAAGGGAAGAACCTTGACTTCTACTTTTAACATTGGGTTCCTCTAAACGTGTAATGGGATAGGATATTTTGTTTGTGAATCTTTCCATCCAACCCCATGTTGAAGAAATTTGTGGTGTGACGCCATTCTGGAAATGCGGTTGCTTCCTCAGCCATTCTCCGTGTAGAAAAAAGGCCTCTGGAGAGCTCCTTCTCTCTCTCTCTCTGAGGTTGATATGGTAACAATGTTCTGATACTGTAACATGTACCGAATGAATGCCATGACTGAGGTTCCTAAGCACTAGAATATATGGAGAATTTTTTTTTTTTTTAAATAAGGTCACAGTCTTCAGGTATGAAATGAAAAAATTGGATAATAAATACAATATTTTCTTTCTCAACGGAAATTTGCTTTCACTTATATTGCAACATTTGATTTTACTGTAACTGACACCTGTTGTAACTCTTATACATTTGTTATGTGACCCAAAAGTCAATAATTACTTGTTTTGGCATTTTAATATTAAAAATTTAGTAGAGATCAGCACAATGTAACGAAGTATTTCATGTTAGAAGAATTACATTTTGGGGGACAGAATTCATGCACAATTTCTGAAAACTAGCACTTAGCACTTACGTAGTGGACCAAGAAGCTCATTACTTGCTATGCACTATGAAGAGTTGCATAACTTATGTGAAGGTCAGATGATAAATAATTTTGTGGTGGCAGAAGAAATTTAAGGTAATAGGGGTCACTGCTTCCAAGAAGTGGACTGCCATTCAGCAGGCATTGCTTAAGTCTACATTAGCAAGAGATCTGTAGAGACACATTACTGGTGCTGAGGACCTGACATTCATACTTTGTTTTCAAGGAGCGAGGGGCTACTTCGGAGTAGGTTTAATCTAGTCCTGTTGATGGAATGTCTGCTAGCCTTTGGACCATGTGTATGGGTTAATCTCCTGTCCTGGTTTCAGCAGGGATAGAGTTAATTTCCTTTCTAGTAGCTGGTACAGTGTTTTGGATTTAGGATGAGAACAAAGTTGATAAGCACAGATGTTTTAGTTGTTGCTAGGTAATGCTTACACTAGCCAATGCTTACACAAGCCACTTACATTCACAAACTAGTTACACAACTAAAACACTTTTTAGTTTTCCATGCTCTACCGACTGAGAAGGCTGGAGGTGCACAAGAAGCTGGGAGGGGGCACAGCCAGGACAGCTGACCCCAACTGGCCAAAGGGATATTCCATACCATGTGACGTCATGCTCAGCATATAAAGCTGGGGGAAGAAGAAGGAAGGCGGGGGACGTTTGGAGTGATGGCGTTTGTCTTCCCAAGTAACTGTTACACGTGATGGAGCCCTGCTTTCCTGGAGATGGCTGAACACCTGCCTGCCCATGGGAAGTAGTGAATGAATTCCTTGTTTTGCTTTGCTTGCGTGCGCGGCCTTTGCTTTACCTATTAAACTGTCTTTATCTCAACCCACGATTTTTCTCACTTTTACCGTTCCGATTCTCTCCCCCATCCCACTGGGGGGGGAGTGAGCGAGTGGCTGCGTGGTGCTCAGTTGCCGACTGAGGCTAAACCACGACATCTCTTCTTGAAGATAAAACGAAGACCAGTTGGAAGTGCGATCCAAGGTGTTGGCTGGTAGGAGTGGAATGACCAAAAGATTTGTTTCAAAAGCACACTCCCAATTCAAGTAAAAATGCTTATGTGTCATGCATCTATGCATCAGTTCAAACACCCATAAGTACAAACTTGCTACAGTAGTGTAAGATGCAAGTGCTCTGGATATTCTGGTGTTAGAGAAGAGCAAAGGAGAACAGGAGACCTAACAGCAGCTCCTTAGCAGCAGGAGTCTTCAGTCCCTACATAGGAATAATTACCATTCCTCACATCAAGTCTGTCTTAATGGCCTTCATTGAAGGTGTCAAATCTCAGATGTCTCTGGTGGAAAACAAATAAGGTACATCAAACAGAAGGAAAAGTAGTGGTTTATAGTTCAAACAAGATGTGAATGAGAAAGGGGCTTCATGAATAGACTCTGATCTTTACTGGAGCTTTTTGGATTAATAAAGTAGAATTCATTAGGTTTTCTCATCAGAAAACTGCTAGGACGTCTTGTACAATGGAATGCTTCTTATCTTCGCATTTAAAATATATTGTAGGGATCACCCACGGGGTGTTCTAGCATTTTTTTATTGTAGGAGAATCTACTTTAAATTATTTTACTGAATGCTAAATAGATGCACAGAGGCAGATAAATTCTAGATGGATCATTTGACACATGGCAAGTTTTTATCTCATGATAAATTGTTCATGTGTCTTAGTACTTAGATTAGCCTAACAGGGTATAATTTATATATTTTAAAGTTGTATTACTAATTATGTTATGTTAATGACAGATTTTAAAAAAGCCTGTAGGCTAACTCAGTGGTTTTAAACTGTTTTCATGGAATTCACTTAGAATTCAAACACTTCGAAGCAAGATAAAACCAGTCATTTAAAACAAGAAGTGAAACAACAAATTCGTGAAAGTAATTTTGATCAGAAAGTCCATTCAATAGTATTCCTCTCAAAGTTTATCTTAAATTTGCTGTGCCCAATTAAAAAAAAAAAAACACAACAAAACCAACAGATGTGTCAAGTTCCATGTTGTGAGAGAAATCAATATTAAGAGGCAAACACAGACATGAAGAGAAATAACAGTTGATGTACTATCACACGTTTTTTTTTGAGTGTAACAATTGCATGCTATGTGACTTTCTTCTGGTTATTAGACTTTTTCTGTTGTAGAGCAATATATATTTCAGAATTTATCAAGGCCCTTAGCAACTAGATTTGTATTGGTTGTGCTTCTGCCTTCCTGTTCATTTTCAAGCTAGTCTGTATCTCCATCTCAGTATTTCAATATTTCAGACAAATATCTTTTTCTGATTTTCAGTCATCGTGTCTATTTCCTCCCTTCTTCCTCAGCTGTGTATAGCTTTTACTCAGACAGACATAGAGCTATTCAGCTTTTTCCCAGCAGAGTGTGCTTAGCTGTTTTGTTTAAATATATACCTCAACAATTGTTTCTGAAGCTGAAGAAGTGGGACAAAACAGATTTTGCTATACATTTGCATAACAGTTTTGCAGACTATTTTTGATAAAGGTGACTATGATGCGTTTGCCTGCTGCATCATGCCAAATACCTTAAATATGATACTGGAAAAATCAGAGGCAAACCCAGAAATATTTCAAGCCCCTAATTCAGCAATAGTATGTACATGTGTGTATGACACCTGTAAATTATGACCTGCTAATATATCCAAATATATCTGCCAGCACATCCAAAACTGTCATATTTAACCATCTGTTTCATTTCTGTTTAAACAAATGCTGGATGTCTGTACTATGGAATTCTGTTCCAAACATGCCAGCAGCTGACAGAGTATTTTGCAGCAAGGCTGAGGCAGGTGGAGAAAGCAGAGTCTTGCACTGGTGGGTGGTGTTAGAGAATGCTTGGAGGAAAGGCTGTGGGTCAGGGGCCAGCTGATGGAAGCTAGGTCTTGTTCCTAGTTTTGCTGCAGTTACTGAAACAGGAAGAGGGAGAACTGACATAGATAGACTTTCCATAACTTTTAAACTGTCTCTGTTTCCAGACTTTGAACAATACTTTAATATTGTTCAAAGCGAAAAGGCTAAAATCACTCTTACTATAAAGCAGTACAGCCCTTCTAAATTAAGAAGTCAATTGGTCATATACACCAGAAAAGGCTCTGGCCAAAGTAATGTCTATTCTAAAGTGTTCTTTATATGAATATGGATGGAAGCTGAAGTCAAGTTAGGGCTGATGGGAGTTAATTCATAAAGAGCCCCCACCAGGGAGCCCCTCCCAGTGCTGGAGGCTAGTTAACGGAGTTCCATCACTTGCCACAGAGACTCCAGAGGAGAAACTGAAATATTAAACTTAATTTCTTTTGTGGCGGGGGGGGGGGGGGGTTTTTTTTTGTTCCTTGGGTGGTGTACAAAGAGATAAAATGACTTATAGGTATGATAGGTGTGAAACTTTCTTCCTGTGACAGCGCCCTGTTTTTATTGTTACTGGTTTTTCATTGATCATCGAAATGATGGGAGTCCATCCAACCAGAACTGATGAAACTGTTAATTATTGAAAGATAATTCACTGGAAGACTTTCAGAGTATAGCTTTTTGACAGTTTTGATATTCCAGACAGAAAAAATTAATGGCTTAAATTAGTAATTTTATAATATTAGCTATAAAAGAACAGAGAGAAGTCCATGGATTAAAGCATTAAATGACTTAAGTGCACAGAAAGCAGAATTAAAGCAAACTAAACTGGGATGTCAATTTAATTGATAGTATATAACCTATTCTTTTTGTGTCAGATGACATCTATATGGGTTTTATTTGAGCCCTACACTTTGAGTCTTAAACCGTGGAGCACTTGTGTGTATACCATTATGGGGAAATGGTCAACATCATGTAAAGTAGTAGACTAATTGAAAGATGAAAGCCCTGAGGAGGTAAAAAACCCTACTAAAGCACATGCAACATCAAGGCAAGCTTGTTACATTTCTAGATCAATTATCCAGCTTAAAAGAATGGGAAAATTGGAAAAAACACATAGAGAAAGTACTGAGGAGAGTACTGTTGTACCACTGCAAATACTCTTATGTTGTCAAACTGTGGTGTCCAGCTATCTCAAATTCCAAATAGCATTACAGCAGTACAATAGGTCAATTCCTCAATTCCTCTGAAATGGAGGAAATTAACAGTTTGGACTTGTGTACTAAACCCAAGATTATCTTAGAAGTTTTCTGGATCTGAACATAACATCTATTTGTGATGATGAATCAGCCTAAAAATATTGGGAGAATTTTGGTAGACATATAATGTAGTTGTCTTAGATATTTGTAACTAAAACAACTGCATATAATAATATTTCTTAAAGCATCTTTATGAAAATAACTTTTAGTAAGCAGCAGGAAACCAGTTTTTCACAGGCTTTCTTTGACATACATAGCTCAGTAGGAAAGCCTTTGCTGGCAATGATTCGTACACTCTTTAGTAAAGTGTTTAAACAAACACTAAAGATTGATGATGTTAAAACAAAAAGCCAAGGGAAGATTTTGGTCTGCTTTTACTCCTGCAAAAAGAACATTGTTTTAGTTTGGGGTCTATTTTAATAGGTGCTACTCCAATTACAAAATAAATGTCTGATAAATATTAAATATATTGCCTGAATGTTCTTGAATTGCATCAGGTACCTTGGACTCCACTCCCCTCTAACACACAGACAGTATGTCCCATCCTCAAATAGATTGTATTTATTAATAGCCCTAAGAAAGCAAGAAGTATTAGACAAGATGTAGTTTTAACCTTGATTTCAGAAAATCTGAATATTTTTTAATACAGAAGGTATCTATAGTTAAGCATCAACAATGTTTTTCATAAAGGAATCCCAATAAATTGTTTGTTTCTCCAAAATACGTGTATAAGTTATAAATTTGGATTATTTATTTAGTTATTTTAATAATCCAGTATTGTCCTTTCTAAGGACAAGAAAAGGCTACACTCCAAGATGACCTTATCTTTATATTGCTATAATAGAATTGAGCCCAAATGTGACAGTCTCTGGAAAGGACGTCAGAGTTTGCTCTGATTATTTAAATTGTTTTGCTTTAAAGAACTTATTGCAAAAGTTGTTTTCTATCTGACATTTTGTCACACTTCCAACTCTGATGATGAGAAACTGGCAAATATATTGATCATATATACTAGATTTTTTTCTCATTATATCTTTAACCTTTCTTTGTTCTACTGATGAAAACAGGGAAAGTGAACAGCATATTAAAAGCATCACTCACAGGAGGACTTTTTAATATTGTGGCATGCAGACAGGAACTAATCTCACTAATCATATATACTACTATGGGGCATCTCACTCAAGGTGCACCTTTCTTTTCAATTAATTATTTTTGCTATATTCAATTATTCCATGTGAAGTTTTGACAGATTCACTGCCAGTAGCTTTTCTGTAGTCCATAGGGAAGAGGTCTGTGTGGTTTTTCTTTTTGTAATTACCCTTTACTCCCTTGTCTGAAACACTTGATGTAGCAGCTGGTGAAAACACAAAATAATTTTGTTAGTGAAGTTTCTGTATATGCAGATTTTGTGACAATCCTCTAGCCCTTGTTCTGTGCTATGATGAGTCTAAAGGCAGGCTTCATTTTTTACTTCATTTTAACTTAAATATTTCAAGTTTTACCTCTTTTAACAGCCTGGTGGAGGTTCTGATTTCTTCATCATTTAAATGATAAAGCATTGCAACTAAATTCTGCCTTTTTACTGCTGTGCTTTGAAGACAGCATATCCTGGAGAAACTTTTGTCAAGTTAATGTATTTGTTCTGTCTTTTAGGCTGTTACTTGCCTGGGAATTCTGGAACAAGAGCAAGAAAGAACTTGCTACTCTTTTAGTCAATGAAAATGTATTTTCCCAGAAAACTGGCCATAAAGTTATGGAAATAATTTATTCTCATGGAGATGCTTTACAACATTTTTTCCTGTGCATTATGCAGGAGACATGAAAAGGAATTTCTTTGCTGTTTTTCTTTCTGAGAATCTTTTTCCAGACAAATTGCTGAACAGCTGTCTTTGCTATAAGTATCTGTATTCATTCAGAATAGTAATGTACCAATATCGATGCCTTGAGCATGCATTAGTCTGCAGTGTAATTACTTCTATCAGGTTATAGGAGGTAAGAAAACTTTGTTGTTCTCTGGGGCTCTAATCCAGAAACTAAGCTGTGAAGCAGAGAAGAAAAATATAGGCAGAATGTGCTATGACATGGAACAGGGCATAGTAGTTACTGGAATTTTGTAAAGAAACAAAAGTCTAAGACAAGAGCACAGGCCCAATTCAGTGCTCCAATGTATCAAATATGTTTGTTCAAAGGAAGTCAGGAGTGTCACCAGCTTCCAAACTGTTTTTTGAGGAAAAGTAAATAGGGTAGAATTTGAGAAGCCAAGTGGCATGTGAAGATGCTGTGTATATTTTCTAAGTGATGTTATAGTTTTTAATCTGTCCACCGCTATTGTATCAGTGCAGTGCTGATCAGGGGCTGCACTGTCAGCCTTGTTTGATGCCAGAAGGGAACAGGCATACATCCGTTTTATGTGGTTCATGGTGACAGAAGTGGATTACCGCATTAACTCAAGGCAGTGCAAAGCCTCCGTGCTTGTCAACACAAATTTTATCCTGCATTGATGAGTAAGAGCTTGAAGAACTTTTGCCCTATGTGTCTTAACAGTGCTCAACTACTCTACCTGTCCCTGCCAGCTCCTCCTGCTGTTTTGAGGATGTATTATTTCCGAGACACTGCACTCATTCACCAGCAATCTCCATTCCAGCCCCATTTCTCAATCTGTTTTACCCATTTCTGCACTGCCAGCTCCTGGTCTGTAGTTCTTGATAGTGTAGTCCTGCCTGTGCTCTAAACCTGGTGTCTTTTCTTCATACTATGTTCTTGTAGCTGTATAAGCCCTGTGGAGGCTAGGTGCTGAACTGAGAGTGGTTGCACCTCGTAACAAACCAGCAGGGCTTTATATATGCAGGGTTACCTTTAGGGCTGGCAAACCAACAGGATTTTCTAGCAGAAAACAAATTGGCTTTACAAAGTAGTCCAGCTTTTGGTTTCCAAAAGCAAGCAGGCTATCAAGAATAAATGCATAGCCAGTGAGCCAGAGAATGATACTCACAGCAGTGGTAGCTACTCATTCAATGAATTGAGTGACATCATTATTCTTTTCTTCCTTGTAATCTTTTTCACTGATAGGTGTATAAAAGCCTGCCAAGCTGAACATGAAGAAAGTAATCTCTGAAGTAGGAAGCCATATTTGAAGAAGGTACAAGAAATATGCAGAAGGGACAGTTTTAATAATTCAACTATGCAGGAAAAAAAGTGGACTCAACTGACTGACTACAGCAAACACCATTTAAATGATAATTGATTTAAACACCAATTAAAAGATTACTTTTTCTGTCCCTCATATCTCAAAGATGTGAGAAAAATCTGGAGGAAGACAATCCTTGGGGTTTAATGGAAGCATAGTATGTAACTATGGGAAGATTCAGATAGCAGCTCTCCCAGGTTGACTGCTAGGAACATTGACTTGAGGATTGTCATTTGAACTTTGGCAACAGTGCTGCTTAAGCTGTCTTAACCCTGTCTGCTGCTCCATGGCTTTTGTTCCTGCCTCTGTTCCGTCACCTGCTCATTAATGGAACTAATCTTTCCACAATGACTCAATCTTTTCTTTGGGAAAAAAATCCTCCTCAACAAATTTTTTTTTTCCAATCCAATCTGTTTTCTAGTACTGGTTGTTTGGAAGATGCCTGCAGAAATACCGCTGCCAGCAGAAGGGGTATCTAGAGGTAGGAGCCATTTTTTTTGGCAATAGTGGTAGCTCAAATGCAAGTCAAGCATTTAGTGTGAATGACACAAGTTACTTCTTGGTTGGAATTTGACCTTTGACTCAGTGAAACAAAAGGGTGATCAGTTTTTTTTCATGGTTAGACATTGGAAATATAATCCTTTTTCTCTTACATTTTAGTATTTCCCTGCACTATACAATGAAGGATAAATGTTGAGTCCCGCTAATTGTGACCACGTAACCATAGAAGTATAAGTGCAACAGTAAATTATTTACTCTAATTCAGAATTGCAATCTATGAGGAAATCATCAAAAAGTTGTCATTCCTTGATTTGAGCTAGGATTTAGAGGCTGAAGCCTTTGAATGCTTGCAAGTTTTCTGTGAGTTTAGGCTGGATATCAGTCACTATCAGATGTCAGAGTCCAAGTTTACTATGGTCTTGGTGAGTTGGCTTGTAGAGTGCAGTACGTAGCAAATTTAGTTAAGTTTCTGTGAGGGAAATAGTTGTAATAATTTGTAAATAATGTAAACATTCGTAGCAAATTAGTTTGTTCTTTGTATAAAATGCCCTCTCCCCTAAAACCCAGGCTTTGAAAAAAGTGTGTCCGGAGATGTATGAAATTAAAGACAACACCTTAAATAAAGAAATGTTGCAGGTTTACTTCTATTTATTAACATTGGTGAGTCTGAAGTCCTCATTTATATGGATAACCTTTACTGTCCTGAGGAATTGTACTGACATCAATTTATCCTTGTTAATTAAAACTGCTCTTAAGACTGACTGGGCCCCTAGGTGCATCTTAAGGCTATATTAACATGGTTTTACTATTAATTTTACGTGTCACCTAGGCTCAGCAATGACACTATAATATAAAGAAATAATACAAGAAAAGAGAAAGGATTGCTTTTACAGATTGCAAAGAAAAAAAAGCTCTGTAGCACAGTAGAATATTTTTTTTCTATGTAATTAAGTTCCATGGACTTAACTTCAGGTTTATTGTAAGAACATGCCTTTAATTTTACAACAATCAATACACAGTAAATAAAATTCGTTCAGCAATGCGTTTACTCAGATTGTATTGTTGACTAAGTCTTGTCTCAAGAGTGTTTGTTGGATTTTGTGTACCAAAAATGCACTAAATAAGACATTTCTGGGGGGAAGACAATGATGGTGGATGCTGAGATATAGAGAAATCTTAGAAGTACTTTTCCTTACCTTTGAGACAAAACCAAAGTTGGAAGTGATCTCAGCTTTGTGAAATGTTTCCTGACTGAAGAAGTTTATTTACTTTCTCCAGCAATAAGAATTAACTTCTTTTCCTCAGCACAAGCTATTTAGTGATGGTTTTAATTAATGTTTTTGTATGAGTTTAGAAAACAGGGTTTGAAGGTATAAGAGACTACACATCTACTGGCTGGTTGAAGTCTGCAATTCACTCCTAAAGGCAACATATTGAGGAAGATGCTGTTCATGCAGGTTCAAACTTGAAAAAGATATACCAGATAGGAAAGGGCTACCTGTAAGATTATTTATACGTTAGTTATAAAGACTCTTTGGGCTGTGGGAGACAATGCATCATCATTGGTGGTCTACTGCAGAATTTCTTTGGTTTTACAGTAACACACAAAGGATAATTTTTAAGAAGCTTGTCTCTAAACTTGGCTTTTACAGGTAAGTTAATCATGTGCCCTGGATATGTATGGTATCCTACCCATTTTTCTGTTAGGCTATCATCTGCCACATTTCCTTCTTCACACACTTTTCACTCTCTTTTTCCCTCAACAAGCATATTTCTGTATTCTGGGACAGCAGGCTAAGGTGTCTACTGGATTCACCATTTTTTGCTTCCTATCCCGTAGCTCTATTGTGTAAGAGAAAGGGCTTGTCCTATTAAAAGTGATTTCTACTTCATCACCATCAGCATCGTCTTCTTCTCCACCCTTCTTGAATGCAAATTATCTGGGATGTCAGGTCTTGCACATCTCATTGTTATGTAAATTCTTAAGCCAAGATGCAGTTCTCCAGTGCTGTAGATGGTATACGACAGAATGGGTCTCTGAAACAGAAAATGGTAACTAAGCAGAGGTAGTAAGGGGGTCCGCAGAGTATGGATTCATACTCGAGGAGAGTGGACTACAGTAAGGCGGTGTGGTGGAAAGCAAATTTTTTTTCTTGTAACTCTTCTCAAACGTTTTTGTTCAGTAGTAAAACTACTTTCTACAGAAGTTTGTCAAGCACTCTTGTGGCAGTATTTGCATACTTTTCTTTCCATTTCTTTGGAAAACACATTATCTAGATCTTCTGTGGTACCTTCCACTGCATCCTACTCATTGGGATCACCTTTAATCAGCATACAAGAATATTCTGTGGCTGAAGTCTGGAAATGGGAACCAGGAATCATTACTGTCCACTCTGTAAAGATGTTGAAACTTGATTAGCTTAAACTTTTTCCCCTGCTTACTTTATTGCAAGGGCTTCCTTACTTTGAATTCTGGTAAGGGCTCCAATATTTGTTTGTTTGATTTCTTCCTATGTTTTTCTTATTTACTATTTATGTAAATGTTGGTCCTCTTTCCAATTTCTCCCAAGTGGGGCAAGCTCGTGTTACAACTTTTTCTTTTCTCTTGGAAATGAAATCCTGGCTTCATATGAAATCCTGGCTTCATATTCAAGAAAATGCTGTTACTTATATTCTGTTTCACAAAAGAGAGGTTAAGCTCTCTCTAATACTTTTGGAGGAGACTTTCAAGTGCTTTATATGATTGTGGTCACAAAGGCCATCACCTGACGCTTCATAGATAACAAGTGGGCCTGCTCCTAGTGTCAACAGGAAATTAGATATGTCATTTCTGGGCAGTCACAAAGCTCTGGATGATTATATGTTTCCTGAACACCTGAAGGAGAAGCATTTGCTGAATGGTCATGCTTGTGATTGCTCTTAAACAGGAAACAAAGCAAGCTTCAGCCATCAGAAGGTGGGGAGCAGCTGAATAATGAACTGCTACTTCCTTCCAAACTGTTAATTCCCACACTATTAAGTTACTAGAATGTCTAATATACCAACCATGAATTACAAATTTATTGCAGAAAATGGGATATGCCTGCAGACTTACAGGCTTTTTTTTGCCAGCGTCATGAAGCTCACCTTTGTATCCTGGTAGGGACTAACATTGCTCAAAATGCTTGTGGTGTGCTCCCAGGCTACTTCCGAAATTTAGGCACCATACGGGTGACTGGCAACTCGTCTAATTAGTGGTAGCAGTAAGCAGAAGGCTGGGAAAAGAAAAGGTATTCTGACTTTAGTCAGTTATAATACATGGAAAGCACCCTTCATTTTCTTGGGAATTTATTTACAATACATGACTAGAGCAGAAACAAGCCTTAATGTATTTATTTTGCAAATGCTTATAGAAATTGTATCATGATAGAGAAAATCTCTGCTCTAATACTGCAGTTTCAGGTGCCCCAAAGTGAAAGCAGAATATGAATCAAATCTTATGAAGTGTTTAATGCAAGTCATTTTCTCTAACTAATGAAGGAAGATATAATATACAGTAATTGTGATCAGGCTAGTCACAGGGGGTGATAGACAGTTATTTCAGGTAGGAGCAGTAGGCAAGCTTAAGTATTAATAAAGTATTAATCAAGCTTTACATCTAAGTTTGCTTCAGTTTGATTGTATAGAAATAATATTCAACTCTAATGCTGATTATCAAAATTAGAACACACAAATCTGAATTATTAATGATCTCTTGCAGAAGAAAAGTTTAAGTGATGAGACTGGGAGACAGTACATTCAGAGTGCCTATTGTAGCAAGAACCGATATTTTCATAAATGTGTGTGTATATATACATAAAATCTTTTTATGAGATGCAGCAGAATGAAGATGTTCACATGAGATAAAATATGCTGTCTCTCTAGTCTCATACTGCTTTTTGGAAGCAGGCAGAGCCAGGTATGTATGCCAAAAATAAGAATAAGTGTACGTATATGTAGATATATGAAAATTCATAAGTAAAAAATTCCATGGCTTTAATGATTTTCATAGGCATTGAAGGTGATCATTTTATGTCCTGAAGAACAAAGATTTTATTAGTTCAAATAAGTACAGACCATGTTGTTCTACATACCCATTTCAT
The DNA here is from genome assembly GCF_000699145.1 of Aptenodytes forsteri. Lineage (NCBI taxonomy): Eukaryota > Metazoa > Chordata > Aves > Sphenisciformes > Spheniscidae > Aptenodytes > Aptenodytes forsteri. Next base: position 6,118,269 of record NW_008794665.1, read on the forward strand.
AACATTCAAAGCTTAATTAATGGTTTTAATAATCATTGTGGCAAACTCTACAGTGTTAGCTTAGGCTTTAGCATTGCTGGCAGTTTTGCCTTTCTTGCGATGTCCATGTTTGGTCCTTATTAAATGACTAAAAATGATCTTAAAAACCAACTTTCAGCTGTAAAATTCAATCAAGAGTGAGACCTCTCGGTCTCAAGAGTGAGACTTGTGCCTATGTCACAAAGAGTGTAAGAGAAGAGTTATTCTGAAGTCAAACTGAGTGAAGTCAGCTCATGAGAACTCTTTCAAACCACAGAAATTTAATGTTTGAGAGGTTGATTGACTCCTGCCCTCATTCAGCCCTTACACGGTTCTCATCTCTTCCCAGCACTTTGCAAACCTTGACAAAATGATCCTGACAAACATCTCCACACATGCACACACACCCTCTGGTGAGATAGGGAAATATTAACTTTTTGACAGAAACACAGTAAGTTGTTTGCTGAAATTGTCCCTCAAGCTGAGAATTGAACAGAAATCCCTTTGTGTCCTCCACAGCCTCTCTTATCCTGGACGCTATGCATTCAGTAGGACTCAGCTCCTCATTTTTTGTAAGTCAAGGTATTTTCTCCTCCTTCTAAATAGTTATAATTTCACAGAAGTTCTGCTCTGTTGTGACTGCTGTTGTTATTGTTTATTCTGAGTCCTGTTCTATACAGCTGCTCCACATTCAGAGTCAAAACTGCCAAGATATTGCTCTCCCATCAGCCTTACACCTTTTCCTACTGGCACAGCTATACTTTGAACTCCTTATTATTCTACTAATCTGTTTACTATTAACAGTATGTCACATTCAAGACAGCTGATAGGAAAGATTTAAAGATGGTACATGATGACAATAACATAGACTTGTCTTAATGTCTAGGTAAAATTGTTTTCGATGCAAGTCAGCCAGAATCAAGTGAAAAGATACATGAAGAACAGTCAGGGGAAGGCCTGTAAACAAAAGGTGATGAGATGGTATTGAATGGGGATTAATGAGTCCAGATTCCTTGGGAAAGGCTTGCATTGCAGAATAATAAAATTGATTTTTTTTTTGTTCATTTTTGTTCTAGAGATAAATACTTCACTCTCTGAAGTACTGCACAAAATATAACTGAAGATATGTCAACACAATGCAATTCACTGTTTTGCAGAGCTACGCTGATTTAGCTCTGAATGTATTATCTAGTTCCTGGCAGCATTACAATTGTGTGTTTTGCTATGTATAGTAAATGCCCTGCCCAGTAGCCAGGGTGGAATATCACTCTGCAGTTATATCAACTAAGCAAAAAAACCCTAGTGCGTTCAAGCTGGTTTTCGCTTAGCACTGCAGATTCTACTTGAAGGAATTTGCAGAACTTCTGTTTGAAGAAAACGAAAGAAAAACAGGTGAGGTATGAAGGGAGCACAAAGATATTTATTGAGTATACGCAAATGATCACGTATTTAGGCACCTACCCTTTGTAGGCATTGTGACAGAATGGAAGTGGAAGGAGGTGTTCAAGGAAGATATTAAGACTACTTCGGGGCATTAAAGGGGGGTAAAGGAATGTAATGCATAAGGGAAACATGGAAGAAACCAGAAGATCCCTCTTGGAAGGAGAAAAAAAAGGGAAAGCATTTTCACAGCGAAGATGAGCTCTGATTTCCTGATAAAAAGGTAGACAATACACTCTGTAAATGAGATAACTAAGGAGAGAAGCCAGTAGGCAGACATTTGAATCAACAATGAGCTGAAACTGTTAGAAAAATTGGTCTTTGGAACAGTGATATGATGGAGTCTCTGTTGACATATGGGGAAAAAATGGAGTAAAATTCCAACAACATGAGAGATGGTACTTGAAATATGATGAATTGGTTTTGTAAAAGAATCACTATTACTGCTGAATATGCCTCATATAAATTATGCTAGTCAGCTGCTCTTTTTATATTTTTTAGGTAATGCCATATAGGTGTTCTTGGTATGATCGGAATAGCAAAAGGAACTTTATAAAATTAAACTTCCAAAATATGTTTTGGTTGGTTACTGGCTTTGAAAGAAAGTTAGTGGAGAAGGAATCATCTTCATTTTTGCTGGCTCAAGACCCACTTTAGATTTAAGCAGAAAAATTCCTCAGTGAATGGGAGGGAGAAAAAAACCCTCAACACAAATTAATATTTTGCCTGGATTTAGGAATTTTTAGCGTTCAAATTTTTGTGGACTAGCTAATGCTTGTTTTTCTATGATAGAACATTTTGATAGTATAATATGTTGCCATTTTTAAATGAATGATTTGACAAACATTCTTTGTTCTAGTAGCTGAAAGCTAGGTAAGCAAAGCCTATGGAAGAATAAATAGATTCTTGTTAACAACCTGGTTGGAGAAAAAATAATCTCCTTTTGCAAACTGGACTGTGTATTCATCAAGGCAAGGAGAAGGCTGAATCATCTTCATATGAATCTTTAAAAAAAAAAAAAATCCCATGTAAGCTACATCATTGAATTTTTTGCAATAGCTAGAAAGGTAACTGATTTTGTTTTTCCAGTAACTTTGGGACATGAATAGCTTTTTTTTTGTTATAAACAAACAATGAAGTTTTTATTACAGTGGGCAGCCAGTTGATGCAAGTGGAAAACATTGACGTTGGATCAGAAATTTTGACTTTCATCTTTCATTTCTGCTCCAAAACCGCTTCTGATATTTTCTCAGCATCAGAATGTAGTCTGGGAATCTGCAGGTAGCTGATTTTTCTGAGACCTCTCTAGTGATTCTTATGTTCATGTATATTTGCCTATTTTCTAATGCAGATGTTCATTGATTTTCATGTGGAAAGAGATCCCTAGTGCATTTGCATATCTAACTAAGCACAAAGCTGTATATTGGTGTGAGAAAGCCTGAAGACTGGATATAACGGACAGTTTCATTCTGTGACACACAGCGCTTTATTTTTAGTGTCCTTATTGGGTAATATTAAGGTATGCATTAACACATGACTTGGCAAAAGCATCTGTGCCTCAGCAAGGAGGAGTTTTCCTAGCTTCACTGCAGGAGCAAATACAGACACATCCTTGTAAAAGTAAGATTCCTTACCTGTACAATTTCTTTCCATTTATGGCACGTCTGACTGAAGCCTTCTTGAAATCATTATTATCACCTATGAAGTGAGCTAGTTGTTTTGCAAGAGTGAATTGGCTTAGTAGTTGAATAGTAGTTAAAATTGGCTCCTGTATCTACTGCAGACCTGGCCTACTGTCTTCTTACAGATACATTCATTGTGTCTTTAATTAATTGGTCTTTCTATTCAGACTCAGTTCCTGCTCTCCTTCACATATACACACCTTGAATTCAGTTGAAAGGAAGAAATTTCTTGTTACTTAATCACTTTTATTGTGTCTTTTGGTTCACATTAAACAAAACCAAAGTACATACTGACAAAAGCATTAAAGAGACAATACATTGTATTAGTTTCATTCTTTGACAATCTTAGTGTAATTACCTAAAGAGGTTAAAATAGGTACAACTTATAGCGCTAATGGAAAACACCAGACTGATGGCCCTTAGAAATCTGCCTGAGACAAACAGTTGCCTTCTGTACACACCAACCTTTCCTGTCTCCCATAGACTGTTTGCTTCAGGTAGTTCAACTAGTCTTCCTGACCACCTTCCCTTCTCATATGTCTAGCTAGGCTTGATAAGTGACACACAAACCCTCTCAAAAAAGTGTAAGATTAACAAACTTGAAGTGTATGCTGCTCCTTCTCTCTTAGGTACAAAAGGTAGGCAATAAACCTTAACTATGTTTTCCCCACTTCAAATAATTAAGTTCCCGCAGGAAGAAGTGGCAGTCTTCTTGATGTGGACTTAATGGAAATTGCTGGACAGATGCCACTTTATATGTAGCTCAGGTACCATTAAGCTTTCTGTCTATGGCTTTTTATGATACTCAGGTGTGAGTGTGGGGTAGTCTTCAGTAACGCAGATAGTGGAAGCTTCTTTAAAGGAGTGAGCAAATACTTACCACTGGTGAGAACCAGATGAGATAATTTCTGGGGTCTTCTGAATAAGCCTTTGGGCACCAAATGGCTTGCTTTCACTATCTAGCTTATAACGAAGAGAAGTTCAACCTCTTTTATCTATCAAGTCTCTGAAGAGAGGCACTCTACTGACTAGATGAAAAGCAAATACTGCTAGCAAAAGTGTGAATACATACTGATGAGAAGGTACAGTTCAGCTAGAGTTCTTACACGTGCATCTCTAATAGACATTGAGACAGTATAAAATTTTCTTGGAGGCGGTCAATGATCTTCCATTAAGTAATGCCACATAAAATCACCAATCTTTTATTAGTACCCAAAAGAAAAAGAAGTAAGGAAATAGAAGCAGTGGCTCAAGTAGTGCCCTCTGTTAAGCCAGTAAAACTGGAAGATGATTTTGGTTTGCTGTTTGCCAAAGCCAGTTCGTAAGGGAAACCCCAGACCAAACATTTCATCCTGTGTATCCAGCCAAAAGCATAGACCACTAGACTGTTTCCTCTGGACAAGGAAAGACTTCTCCTTAATTTCAGAATGCAAATTATTTTGTCAGAGCCATCTAACCTGAAAGTCAAACTGTTTGTGACATGAGTTCTTCCCCTGGCTACTGGAGTACTGTGTTATCACAGGAGCCTCACTATTACATGCACTGGAAATGTGACATGGGCACTGTTCCCATTTTCTTTTAGAATCTTTATGGTGTACTGTTTTACTTCCCACTCTGCCTGATACAGCAGTACCTCTGCATTGCTCAGTGTGGTCTAACAGTTGATTTATTTCAAGTTTCTTTATCACAACAGAATGGCAGTCCTGGACACTGATATTTTAGTCACTGCTTTTTACAATAGTGCGTGTTTACTGTAGCCTCTGTCTATGAATTAACCAGATTAGGGACTCAAGCACAGCTTTCAGTTGCTGCAAGTTATGTTAAACTGATGGTAAGTTAAATATCTAAAAATAGAAGTTTTCCAGAGGGGATAATCACTGAATAGCAGGACTCACTTTGAAGTTCAGGGCCTGGTGCTGATTTATGAATGATATTTTACCAACCATCAATGACAGCTTGAAATCTATCACATTAACAATTAAAGACATCTCAGTGAGTAAAACACTGTCAAATCTGCTGTTTGGTTCACCTGTTGCAAAATAATGAGAACAGCTTGATGACATATCTAATAATCTGTGACATGTTTGATTATAAAAAACCTCATCACTGTGAACAGTTTATTTCTCAATTTGCAGAGGCATCTTTATTGACTTTTTAGAAAAGTGTATTTTTGTAGGAATTAAAATTAAACCTTTGATTCGTTAGATTTGTTAGAAACAGAAGTAAATAATTGGTATAATATGTTTGCAAGACATCCTGACTTATGTTATTTTCCATAAAAGTTCTTAAACATTTAAGGACAACAGACAGCTTCATTTCCCTCAAAACAACAGACTTCCCTATCGTGAGCCTTTACACTGACAATGCTGCAAAACTGAATGTACCACAAACTGTGGACACTTCAGGGTGGGGAGGGGGTGGCAGCGTTTGGCTCACTGTCTTAGGAACAGTACCCTAAGTTGTTGCAATGTTTTTTTGTCACCCATCCTGTCCGTTTTAGAGACTGTGCTATAATGAGTGCTCTAGCAGAGGGTCATGCCCCAGAAAAGCTGTGCGCAGAATTCTTCATGCTCCATTACTCTTTTCCTTTCTTTAACTTGGTAGAGACAAGCAAACTTAAACACAGTGATTTACTGTTGGACAAAGTAACTAGAGAGAGTAAGGTTCTTTACATATGTATGAGGAGAAAAGTGAAATTACACAACAAGAAGAAAACTGAAAGTTAGTTGTTCATTAATGAAGGAGAAAATAAGTCATTATTTAAAAACTGAATTTCTTCTTTTTAGGAAGGCCTATTGCTGTAAAACCCTGTGAATATCTATATAAATATGAGGTGTAATAAAATAGACCAACTGCAAAAGCCAAGGAAGTTCTGTGCTTTCCTCGGAAGTGTCATATGACAGAACAAAGAAATAACTGTCTTTTCTTCCTGTGCAAACTTCACCTTGACTTACAACTGCATGTTTAATTCCAGACATCTCATAACTGGAGCTGGAAAGTGATGCTAGAAGTAGGTAGGAAAAACTCAACAGTACTAAGTTTAAAAAGAAATAAAATATAAAAACCTGGTAGAAATTATTTGAGGAGGAGGTAAATACATATTGCAGTAGGATTAGTCACTGAAAGTCTGATGTAAATGGAACAGAATGGGTTATAACTGAGGTTAATTTTAGTCAGTTCAAGAAAAGGCAACTTTTTCACTAACAGAAAAGATCTTCTGACACACAGATTCACTGCACATGGAAAATTTCCAAAGGCAAATGCAGGAAACTGTGTTGATTCTAATTTTTTAAAGGATGGTATGAAAAATACTATAAAACAAGTCGTAAGAAATAACTTTTTCTAGCAAAGCTATCAGCTGGGAGATTTAGTGGCTCTATAATTAATATATATTCATAAGTCAATAACTTCATAATATTAATTCTGCTTTTTTCTTGTTTTGATATAGTGTGTATGAAAAACCCTCATTACCTTTTGATTTTGTTTGTAGCTTACACGTCAAAAAAAGAAAAAAATAGTGAACCAATCCAACCAGGGTGGAGAGAACTGAATCTAAAAAGAGATTAGTAAGGATTTATTTATTTTTGTGACTGTTTATTACCTGATTCAGACACATTTCTGTGGTAGAAAACCAGCAGTGGTCACCTGTAATGCATTGCAGATAGAACTACAGGACTTGTTACTGCTAGGAAGCCTGCCAATGTGTTCTTTCCCATGGAGTATGACAGTATTAATTTGGCAGGGGGACAAATGAAGTGCAGAGGGTGAACAAGTAGCTGAGAAGAGTAGTATATGGCGGTCCACCTCACCTACAGGCTTTGTATTTCCTTTTGCTCTGTGAATCAGCGTGCGTCAGATTTTTTGGTCTTTCATCTTGTATGCTTGAACTTACAGATGTCTGTGAAAGTAACATACACTTCCAAAGAATTCTCTGAGTCCTGATGTTCCCTGTACTACTTTAATCAAATGCTATGGGAAAGTAATTTACTTGCTACAACAAAACTTTTAATGGGTGCCACTGAAGTTCCTGGTTCAAAGCCTATGAAGCTTTTGCATTTGCCTGAGGTAGGTCATTTTAATTAAAAGCATTAGTTTAAAGATTCAATATGTTGCACCAGCTCCTAAGGGGAAAAGGATCAACTTTTATAAATTGTTCTTAACTTTCGTCCCCAATTTACTGAGGCCAAAAAATTTTGGTTGCGATGGGAAGAAGGAAGATGTTCTTCTAGTTAGGTATCTAGCTACTCGGTTGTGTCTCAGAGCACCTAGCTATGTGCCCAAATACCTACACAGGCACATGCATTTAGCTAGTAGATGAGTTGAAGATTTCTTAAAAACACGGAAAAGTCTAAGTCTCTGATTCCTTGGGGATATTTTATGCTTCTCTAAGCCAGTTTGTGATTTGATCCTTATGTTTTTTCATGTTCTTTTAGTTGCTTTGTGATTGTAAGGTGTTCTGCTACATAATATTCTCTAATGATGACTTCTTTGGCTTTTGTTTAGTTGTGAAATGATGCCCTGGCCTAAATGGTGAGCGCTAGCAATCACAAGGGAATAGCTGAGGCTGAATAAGTGCTTTCTCTGATGCTCATTAGATAGAGAAGTATGTCCCAGACATACAGATGTTAACTAATAACTCTTGGTACATAAGGGAAGCGAGTGATTGCTGTACTTCTTGTTCTTCTAATGATGGTGTGTGTGCATTTTGTAAGACACCTACCCAAGAATAATTTTCAGTGATACTTTCATTAGAGAGCTTTTTTCTTTTGTGCCTGTGATTCATCCGTTTCAGTACTTGAGTTACTCAGAGAATGTGCATTATACTGTTCATCTTCCCTAAGTTTCACATTTAGATTAAGATAGCTTTCTGCCTTGTCTTGTGTGATATAATGATTTCCATTACCTGTACTTAGAAGTTTCTGATTTTTAAAGGTGGTATTGTTTGGTGAGCTGCTCAAACACCTTTAGGCACAGTCATAGATATGGGACATCTTGTTTTACTCTTTTCTACCTGTGGTCTTGTGAGAGAAAGCTGGGATGAAATCTTGATTAAAATAAAACTGAAATGCAGATTAGGAATCTGTTCTTACACTGTGTTGGGCAGGTTTATATCTGATGGAAATATTCATCTGTTAAGTTACTCATAAGCATTGTCTGGTCTAAGGAGTAGAACTGTTAAAACTTCCTGAAAACTATTTAAGTTACCAGCTATATAGTTTGCCTTATAAAAATATTGTGAAATACAGAGGGACATGGCGGATGTCATGCATGCATGACATTCACAGAAATGTGAGTGGATAAAAGAGGAATGTTTGTTTCCATTAATGAAAAATATGATAACCATATCTCAGATTTTATTATTTAGTACCTTTTTATGCAAAAATTAATGTGATTTTTTTCCAGTTTAGTCAATCCCCTTCCAGTTCTTCCTAGTGCAGGCTTTCCCGCACACAGGCTTTCCAGATGGTCATAGCTTTCCTGTGTGAAAGAGAAGGGTTTCTTTCAAAGTTTTTCCAATTCTCTCTCTACTAATGAACTTCACAGCTATCTGCTTCCATATTATATAGATAAAGTGCCTCTTGAGGAATAATAATTTTTAATCAGGGGAAGTTTCAAGCAGTTAAAGAGGTTAAGAAGCTTAATTTATGTCATCAGTTGAAATTTTAGATGTCACAGGAATTTCAGATTAATTTTTTTCTTTCATCTTTTGGTTAGAGAAGATCAGAAGTTTTATGGCAAAAAATATTTTGAGAAAACGTTAATTTTTCCTAAACATTAAAATTTAAAAATATTGAAAAGAAGTTTTGAAATGTGTAAAACCAGTATTTATGTTAGTAAAATGTAAATTTTTTAAGCTCAAAATTACTTTTGTTTTAGAAATATTCATATCTGATAAGAAATACTAAAAATGTTCAAAGGTATTAAGAGAGGCTTTTTGGCTAAGCACCGTTAAAATATTTTTGGGAAGGAAGGGATGTTCATCTTGCCAAGATTTTTGATTGACAACTTAGCTCAATGGGGGCTGGAATAAAAATCCCAAAGGTTTTTGAGTAGTGTAGTACTTCTTCCCACCTACTTACATTTCTCTTCTGACCTTCTCATACTCTTTGTTTGAAATAACAGGTTTCCCCACTGTTAAAATTACTGATTTTCTTAATGGTCCAAAACTGTTGCTTTGAAAATAATAATCCTGTGTTTCAGAAGCTCATCCTTTCCTTCCCAGAAAAGCTTTCAAATTAATCTTAATGGATAATCTGAGCACTGGGTTTCAATGGGTATTTAACTGTTAAATCAATTTCTCTGGCTGTCTCTAAAAATATGTACTTTATTTTCACGAGGCTTTCATGGCTACCCGATAAGACAAATGGAAAAGACTCTCTCATCCTTCAGACAGGAGTACTTTTCCAGTTTGTAGCATTAGATGAGTTGTTTCTCTTTGTTTCTTACTCTGGTGCTAGTGGTTTTATCACATGTAGTAGTTTTTTTTTCTTCCTCTGAAACTGAATTTTCCAGTTATATGATGGTCATTAAGGCAAGCCATTTATTAGGCTTTAATAAATATTCAAAAGAAAACCTCTCACTCAGCCCCCTTTCTATTTAGATAGTTTTGCAGAGGAACAATTGTGTGGATGAGAATAAAGAACAAACGGTTCCTTGAATCCATTTTCTGACACATGCATCTGAAACCTGTTTCACAGAGATTAAAGCAACTATGTTGTGACTTTCCAGTCTATAGCTACGTCATTGAGGTAATAGCTTGCTTTCTGTGCATTTGCCTCATATTTGCAAAATATCTCCATGGGCAAAAAGCAGATTGATCTGAAATGTTTTCTTTTTCATGACTATTTCATAATGTCACAACTTATACCACTTTAAGATCTAGGATGTGCAGTGTCAAACATCTTTGGCAAGATGCTGAACTACTTTACAAGCACCTCCCGTGACTTGGTCAGGAATCAGAGCTCAGTACTTCAGACAACAAAGCTCTTCTGTAGTTCGAAAAGGCCTTCCTTGGTGTGAACTAAATGACTCAAATACAGAAGAAAAAGCATGTGTGATGGTTTAGACCCTTTGTTTCAGCCCTTGGTTTCTCAGTTGAAGAGGGGCTAGTGAGTTCCGACTGTAATGGTGAGGATTTCTGTTTAAGTTCAGCTGTAGTAAGTCCACATCACTCAACCCACTAAACTGCCCTCCCGTGTCAGCTGTGGTATCAGGGGTACTTTGAGAAGCTCTGTGTCTTCTTAATAATATCAGTGACATCCTGAACTCCAAACACTGTAGACCAATTGTGGAATAATGCTCATTAATAGCTTTTAGAGTAAGTACAAAAGCAGATCTCTTGCTTGTTAATACATTCAACTTTTTAAATTATTTTGCCTATTTAAGTTATTTTGCCTGTTAGAAGTTCTTGCTTTTACGTAGCTAGGAAGCTGGGTTTGTGTTTTTGAAATATTAGGACTGTGGCTGTGTTGCTCACAGTCAAGATTTCCATGCATGATGCTAGCATTAGTATGTACTGAAGGATAAATATCAGATAGTTGTAGAACAAAAGTCACTTGAGAAAGATCATAAAACCTCTGTCAATAAGGTAAACAAGTGCCTTAAAAGCTAGTAGTTCCAAGGGACTTAGGCAGGGTGAAACAAAGGCAAAATTGTTCCTGCAGAAGCCAAAGACTGCTGTGCAAACTGCTGCCTCTGTTGGCTGTGCTCTGTGTCCACAGGTAAGGATTTGATTCCACCCTTAATGCGCATCGTGTTTTCAAAATGTCACGAGGTTTTGAGAACAGACCCTGGCTATTACATTTCCGATAATTCTAAGATTTCTCTAAAACACCCACTGTTGCACATCAGGAAAAGCCTTTCCTCTTACATTCAGTAAATTAAATCATTGGAATAGCTTAGCGGAAATACCTCAACTCTCATTAATGATTGGATGCTAGCAGTGCTTGCTTGTTTAATCTCTTTCAAAAAATCTTGTCATTTATAGCTGTATAACTTTAACAAATTCTCAATTTCTGTGTAAATGGGTGCCTTAGGAGCAAAACTAAGAAAAATAATGCTTTATGTTTTCTTCTTTCTACCAAATCATTTGAATAGCTTAGCGGAAATACCTCAACTCTCATTAATGATTGGATGCTAGCAGTGCTTGCTTGTTTAATCTCTTTCAAAAAATCTTGTCATTTATAGCTGTATAACTTTAACAAATTCTCAATTTCTGTGTAAATGGGTGCCTTAGGAGCAAAACTAAGAAAAATAATGCTTTATGTTTTCTTCTTTCTACCCGAATGAATACAAATGAAAAGTCTGTAATGAAAATATCTTAGCGGATTTTGCTCAGTTATATCAGAGTGAACCCTGTGTAATTTAACTAACTTTGTTGCATGCAATTGAAAGGAATACAGTATTTGGTCCCAGATACTCTCTCACAGACCATGTGAATTCAATGTTAACCTTGCAAGGGGAAGAGAGGCATTGTACTTTTCCACTGAGAGAACCAGGAGACATTTTGAAAGCCTTTTCTAATCAAGTTGACTAATATTATTAGCAAACTTATTTTTGTCTGCCAGTCATTTCTTATGTTGCATTTAAATTTTAAGCTCATTGAAGCAGCAGATGTTTTTGTTTTCTGTTGTGTGAGGTATGCAGCACAGTGGGTCTTACTCCATGGCAAGAGCTTTGACAGTATTATGTTACTAATGTAAGAGAAATAAGTACAATTCTTATATATTATGATTATAAAATAATAATTATTTATTTTATCATACTACCATCTATGAGATGAGACATATCAATTCCCTATCACAGTTTTCAGTGTCATGTTTACCCAGTGCCTTCTGCAGGCACACCATTTGATACATAAAAAGAAGTATATCTGTTAAGTTTTGGGGGTTCCTATTGGTCTTCCATATTAGAAGGATACAGACATGTTTGTAATTTGATAGTATAAGGCTATAGATGACCTGGAGAGGGGATTAAAAAAAAAAAAAAAGCTTTATTGGCATTTGTGGGAAAGCAAGTGAAAAGAAATTACCTTTGGTCCTGATATACACCTTTCCCCCCCTGCCCCCCGTCTATTTCCAGTAAAAGCTTTTCTGCTGTGTTCATTGAGGGAAATGCTGAGCTTTAAAAATGTACATTTAGTGATTTCTATAGCTTAGAGACTGAGTGCTTTCAGATTAAGCAAGATTAATACCCTTTTTTTCTACTCTTTTCTGTCCCTTTTCCCACTTTTTCTTCCTTTTTTTCAAAGGTCTTTGAAATAAAATGAATAATCAGATATTTCTTACAGTCTTATTTAAAAGCATTTATATTAATCATTTAAGGGCACAATGCCTTTGGGAGAAATATAATACAGATACATAACTATAATAATCAGCTGCTGTTTGCTGCTTTGAATCTGTGTTACAGAGTAATGCTGTTTTTTTCTTGTTGATTCAGTCGGACCAATTTCAGGCTGCCTTACAAATACAGTCTACACATAATAGCCAACTAGAGGAGCAAGGTAAAAGAGGTGGAATTTACATATATGGGCAGAAGCATGAGACTGATGGCTCTAACACTATTTCATCTGTTGGAGAAAGACAGGAAACTCAGATATTTGCAAGGCATTGAATTTCATCAGTTTCTTACACTGCAGTAGTGTGATTTTGTGAAGGGCTCAGCCAAGCTGCAGAAGAAGAGAGCAAAGTACACTTTTCATTATTCATATCATGGTAATGTCCAGCCCTGTGCATCAATAACTTGTGATAACAAGTTAATTACATATGCTAATTTAATTTGTGTGCACAGTCCTGGGTTTTTAAAAGCATCCAGCTGATGCTCAGCTGTTAACACATGTCAGCTGCTCTCAGGATAGTTATGCTGCTTGTTTGGGGATTGGCTGGCTCACAAGAGCTGATCCCAGCATAGACAACAAAATTCTGTGCCTTCCTCTTCAATCTGACTAAATATCCCCTACGAAGAGACAGCAGATGAAGTTTCCTGTTAGTTTGGGGAGAATCTGTATCGCATCAAAAAAAAGAGAAAAGGCACCGTACAAACTGGGAGAATGGCTTGAGAATCGGCAACGCTACTACAGCTGAGAGCACCAGCTAGGGTAGTGTGATTGCTGGGTCTCTGCCAGGGAGGCACAAGTAGGTCCGGATGAGGTTCAGCCATGGTGCAGAATCTGGCTCCTCACCTCATGATTTAGCACTCTGCAGCATGTCAGTGTGCAGGCTCCCTGTTCTGTGGCCTGAGTGGTATGTTAGAATTGCTACCTTTGGTGTTCCCCAACACCAGTGTACATCTCTCCAGAGTCAATGCTTTCCAAAATTTCAAATTCATGGCTGGTAGGCAAAAGATAGCTTCTTATTCCAATCTATTCTACTCCATTGTTCTCTGCCCTCACCTTCAGGCAGGAGCTGTGGGCCTTTCAGAGTTAACAGCCCTTGATATGTAGTCTGCCTCCTCAGCAAAGTTAATTTAGTGTTTGACCTTAATTCCTAATAGCTCTGGCAGTGATTAGGAAGACAGAAGTAATGTTAACAGTGTTTTGTCAATTAAAACATCAAGGCCTGTCCTAATATATCCAGAAATACATGGTGGCCTGTGTAAGACGAATTTAATTTTGCTTCTGTTTTCAATTACCCCTAAAGCTCCTGGGTATTTTGGTACAAGACCTGCAAGCTCCTTTATCACCTCCTTAGAGGCCTCAAAAGAATTAAGGCCCTTCTGCAATTATTAGTCCCCAAGCCAAATTTATTCAGTAGAACAGGAACATGCATTTTGGGCTGAAGATCATATTACATTGATTAGGAAAACAGTGACCTAGATCCCTTCAAAGCTGTACATCAAAATGATATGATTAACACACTTTCCTCTATCATATCAACCTCTGATACATCCCCATGGGTTTCTGTTGAAATACTGATCTGCCAGTGGGGGGGGTGTGGGGGGGGATTATTAGCATCCAACTATTTGGTTGTCCCAACATCTCATTTCTGAACTCCTGTTGGGTGTTTATTATATCACTTGAAAATTCTTGCAAGGATCTGAGCTCTGTGAATGGGCCCCAGAGCCACCACTGAGAAGCCAAGGTGCACTGGGAAATTGCATAGTTCTTTTCCATGGATGAAACTCGTAGATTTCATTCAAGGTCTTTCTCCTTCCCTGGAACCTGTGTGTGTGTGCGCATTATTTTTTCTATTTCAAAGAATTTCTGTGTAACACCCACCTTGGTATGTCACTGTGGCAGGCAAGGCAAATGGAATTGCTGGGTAGAAAGTGATTAGAATTACCTAAATTAGAATACCTGCCTCATTCAGGTCTCTAAGTCTACATCGAGATGGGTTGTAGAGCTCTCTGCCTCAGAGCTTGCAGAGGCGCGGCCATGCTGGAAAACCTGTCAGGTTGCATCGCAGCTCCCTCATGGCCTCAGGGTCAGGCTTCTTTTGAGTTGAAACAAGGAGAGGTTGCGCAAAGATCTTGTTATGGCAGGAAGATGGGAGGCGGGTAGAGTGTGTGAGGAGATTTGCCCTCTCCTTTGGAACAGGCAGAGCCAAAGGGTTCTAAAATATAAATGTTAAATGTAAATGTAATAGTTTAATAATAACTTATGTTGTTGTGGACCGTAACTGCCCTTTCATTTGCTGGCTTTCATTGTATTGTCATTCACAACTCAACCTTTCCATTCATGCCTATGGGCATATCCTCAGAAAGTGAATAAATTGTAACGTATTTTGGTATTTCTATTCGTTCCTATATAGCCTCTAATAGTAAGGCAATTGATACTCTAATGCTTGTCATTTTTGGAATGTACTTATACCAAGATTTTAAAAGGAAAACAATAAGTAACTGAGCACATATAGTCAGGTTATGTAGCAAATTGGTTAAATCCTCCTGAGCTGACGTGAGCTTATGCCTTGTATAGAGCTGTAACAAGCGGACTTCCAGTTGATCCCATTGTTGCATTGGGTGACATAGTGTTGTCTGGGGGTGGGAGCTGGCCAGGTGTAAAGTTAGCCACATGTATTCCTTGCATGCTGTTGTCTACAGAAACTGGCTGTGGGAATATAACGGAAGATTGGCGAGGAGGACTGCAAACACACTCAAGTGACTTGCAGCTGGGGTGTTGAAAAACACATGTATCATACTAATTGTTGTTTGGCCTTGTGTGTTAGACAAGTAGAACATCTGTGTTTAGATAACATAGGCCTGTGACAGAGGCACCCTATCGAACATGTTTGAGATTCCTGCCCTACTGTGGGGAAAGATCAAAGCACAGTGGTAAACTATGCCTGCCTGAATCCTTGATAAACAGGCGAAAACAGCAGGTTCGTTGATCCTCTAGCATGGACCGAGCTCAGTGGTGCCTGTGTTCCTGCTTGTGTGCCTCTGCCCGGGTGCTGCTTCGGGGATCCCCCAGTTGGCGACGTAATGAAAATAAATTTACTCTTTGCATTTCATCCGTGGTTTTGTGGTTGTTCCTGCACCCTGCCTGTGCCAGCTCACACACTGGCATAATGTAATCATGTTAGCCTAGTAGGACAGACAGCCTTGCTACAGACACTTAATTATAGATGATTTCCTAATCAGCCAGCCTGATACTTGGGAATACACCAGGGCACTGGTGCTTAGACCGTTTGAAAAGGAGATACCTTCAAAGATAAATAACAGAAATACATTAGAAGCAATTTTTAGGCTGTTGGGTTTGTTTGGTAATAATTTTCTACTTTCTTCAGTTGTTCATGCTATTTTATTTTTAAAAAGCATTTATTTAAAAATGTTTCCCGTATGGTAACATACTTGCAGACTGTTGTTTTTAAGCTGATGCAACAATACAGTGTTTGATGTTCATCATGGGTGGTTTGTTGCACATTATGGGCATGGAAAAATGCTTCTGATATGATCTTTCAGACATATAATAATTTGTGCCAAAATTCAGAGCATTCTGTGGTTTGTGAATTCAGCATTCAGATAACTAATAATGCAACTCATAAGAGCTATTACAATTATTTTCCAGATTTGCAAAAATATTAGCGGAATACTTTGACAAATTCTGTTTATCAGTGTAATTCACTTACAACTCTGCTAAATTGGGACTCTGAAGCTGGACAATTTTGTTAGATATTTGGCATGTTCAAATAAGATTTTTTTCCAGGAAATTAATTTCTTTTCATCTGCTTTCTTTTCCACAGATTTTTCCAAGGGTGAGATATAGTTCAACTAAAAAATCACTTCACTTGATATTCTGTGATTAGTTTTTTATGCTGTTTACTTAAATGCTATTGAAAAAGTGTTACCGTCAACCTTTTCTACTGGAAAAGACAATTATGAAGCCCCCATAATCCAAGGGGAAATGGTTAGTGACCTGCTACACCACTTAGACACACACAAGTCTATGGGGCCAGATGGGATCCACCCAAGGGTACTGAGGGAGCTGGCGGAGGTGCTCAC
>NW_008794665.1:6136195-6163626 GCF_000699145.1 Aptenodytes forsteri
TGGTGGACTTGGCAGTGTTAGGTTAATGGTTGGACTTGATGATCTTAGAGGTCTTTTCCAACCTAAATGATTCTATGATTCTATGATTCTATGATTATTGATCTTGTGTTATTGCATTTTAACTCATCTTTGGCTTCTCTGATTGACAGGCATTGTTTTCCAAAGACAAAATAATTATGGTAGTTTTTTACTCAATCATTTTTTAGCCTTTTAGGGCCAAAGAGTCAAACTTCACATACATATACCTTAGCTGTTTGGTAATATTTTTTAATTTCTGAACAAGATATAGAAGGTGCTAGCACAATTAGGCCGAGATATTGCAGAATAGATCAGTAAGCTGCAAAACTAAACTTGCAAATTATGTCTGTTAAAACCATTTACCTGAATTGTTGTTTTTGAACTTACATTTGCAGTCCCAGTGGGAGATACTACTCTTTCTTCTTTGTGATGTAAAGCAGTTAGGTCTCTTCCCTGGACAATGTCATGCAGCTGTAAATGCCACTGCAACCTGTAGCCAGACTGATCATGGGTATTGCCACCATTTATCCATTTTTAGGTGCAGTTTGATAAGCTACAATGATGACTGAGAAGTCAAATGCACAACGTCCTCTGACTCTGATGGTCTGTAGTTTCTTTGGTGAAAGCTTAATCCATCTTTCTGTGATGCCTGATCAGTGCTTGTGAGGAAGTGCTAAGAGGATGTTTGACCAGTGGCACCAGAGTATTTTGAGGGCTGATCTCTTTTGTGATGAGGGAACATCCACAGCCTCCAGAAACCATCCAACATTGCCAGAAGGCAGAGCGCTCTGATCACACTATGTGAGAGACTGACATAGAGCAAGCTGGGCTAAATTTTGTGCTAAATGGAGGCTACCTCAAAGAAGAGTACCCTCAGTGCCTCCTGTGTTTTGCCTCAGGATCAGACCAGAAGGAAGGGATTAGGAGCCAGGATCTTAGGTTAATATGGAAAACTACTGAGGAACCACAGGATCTGGTGGGAAAAAAAGGAGACATAAATGTCTGCTGTGAGGAGAAATACGTCTATTTTATGCAATACAAGTTCACAATAATTAGATATAACTATACCCAAGGTTTTCCCCGATGATTCAAGTTGTTCGGACAAGGAGAAGCTATTTAGCTGTGCTTGAAAAAGGGGGGTTTGAGGGTTTCACTTGTTCATTTGGCTTGCCATGTTCACCTGGAAACCAGACTGCTGTGGTGCTCTTTGTGTGAACGTTCTTGGGCTCGGGATGACCTGAACACGGTGAAAGAGGAAGCGTTTCACTTATCGAGAAGTCTGGGAGAAGGCATTGTGTGAGAGAGATGTTTGCTAAGACAGTACTAGGGAGAAATGTTGGAAGTTTTTGAGAGCATGGCAGATGGTTACACTGTTTTTTTCCTTAGTATACACTAGGACAATAACTGCTTTGTAACGTGGAGGTAGCTACACGTACTATGAGGGGTGTGTGTGTGGTTATGGATACTAGGAATGGTTCAGCCTTGGCAGCATGGGCAAGTTTATCCATGGTAAATTTGGTAGTTTGGTAATTTGAAAGTAAATTTTAGCCCTCAGAGTTCTATGTTGACACATCTGTGCTATTTTTTGTACCTAAGCTCATCTGCTGCTAGCTCCAAAGTGTCTTTACATCCTATTAGTTTTAGGGGGATTACAGGCCTAACAAGCTATGAAAAGTAGTTTTGCACCCAGGGACAAACTGTTTGGCTTGCTGTCTCTTTCCTCTGACAGTACTGGTCCTGCTGCCCCATACATATTAGCTGGTTAGGTGACAGCAGTGGCATTGGTTAGTAGCCCTGAGGGTGCTGGGGTGCAGGGCATAGGGAGAGAAGTGAAGATCACTTCCTTTCTGCCGTGTTGAAGTCACCAAGCCCCAGGACAACTGCTCCAGGCAGGTAGCCTCACCTGGCCCATCACTTTTTGGTGATAAGCTTGGCTAAATGTTTTTAAGATTCCAAACTCGAACAAAATGAATGAACGCTGTGAACATATTAGAACACACTTCTGAATACAAAGCTTCCTTTTTCTAGTGTAAGGCCCTACTGAGTAGAGCTTCAGGCCAAGGCAAAGCAGTACCTTTGATCTTTGAGGTGTTGCTGGCTGCCCTAAGTTTTTCAGTTAACATCCAAGAGGTAGGTTTCAGTATTGCAGACAGGAAAGAGCTGCTGGCTAGGCTGCTCTGTGAAGTCCTTTGATGCTGGAACCTTTCCCTGTCCTCGGCTTGTCAGAGCTCATCTGGCAGAACCTCTGCCAATCTGGAGATGCTCTGCAGGAAGTTTTCCCCTGCATTCGGGAAGGAGCTGGCCTGGAGTCTTGGTTTGTATAGTATCCACAGACTTGATCTGTTGTTACTCTCATTTGCATATGAATTTGTGGGCAATGTTATAGAAGAGCTGCTGAGTATTTCAAGTGTTAACAGATTTGTAGCGTTCAGTTGGTGAATGCCTATTGATTAAATGATTAGGTTTTTTTAATAATCTAAAGCATGTAAACCCAAGCAGGCTGGGCAACACGAATTTTCAAAGTGAGCGTGCTTTGGAAATACAGTTCATGTGACTGATGCTGGTGTCCCTTTTCGTTTGCATCACAAATATTGCAGTGAAAAACTTACTGCTGGGAAACTTGGAAATAATGATTCCAGAGGCTATGTTACAGAGTGGTCATAACAGGCAAGTTTGGTATTTGTAAATGTAACCATTTGCTTTGGGAAGTCTGATTCCAGTTGTAATCCAATATGCATGTTTCAGTCTTATAGATAGGAGAGAGGCAATCCAATTAGCCAATAACAGTATACCGTGTGATATATGAACTCATCTGAAACAATTTGAATTTAAATACCCACAGCAACTGCTCATAGACTGACAAAGAATTATCTTTGACTGCACTCAACAAATCATTTTGAATTATGAACATAGAACCACTTGAACCTGCTCATGAACAGGAAGACTTAAATTGAACGGAATGCATTATTTAATACAAGGAACTCACCCAACATTTGTAAATAGTGGTGTATCCTAAGCAGTATCTCCTGCATCTTTTGTAGCAATATGTGGAGGTATTCATTAACAAACAGCACATATTAATCAGGACTCTAAATTTAAAGCTCATCTTGAACTAGAGGAAGTAGTACAGCAGATTTAAATTTCTACCTGAGCTGGAGCAACTTCAAAAGTCTTGAAATAAATGTGACAGGAACAAGTGTTTCTATAAACTCTGTAGTTCCTGGAGGGAACAGCCTGAAAGGTTTTGAAATTTGTATCAGTGAAATAGGAGGATCTTGTTTACTGCTGTGAATGAAATTCACCGATATTAACGGAGAAACATCCCTGTCCAAAACACCTGAATGTTTTTATCTAGATTAAAAAAAAGGCAACTTCCAAAACTTGTGTTTTGCTCTTCTTTTCTATACCACTTCCTTTTGTAAGTTATTTTTGAAAATGCGTAGTGGTATTGGTCAATGACCTTCCTCAATGGACACATTTAGTTACCAGATGTAAACATGCTGCAAATAGCTCATGACGTGCAGTTCTGCCAATGCCTCCTAACCCTGACAATAAGACTTAAGTGGACTGGAAGGGAGGCTGTCAAGGGATTCCTACCAAATAGGTACAGGCTGCAATCTACTGAATGCATCTTGCATGAGTACCCTGAGCACACTCGGAGTTCATTGTTCCTCTCAACATCATGCTTTTATATGGAAGACTTGAGACAAAGGTATTATAAATCTCTATTCATGAAATGAGTTTTGAAGATCTGTGTTTAAATGTAGTCATGTTTCATTTTCTGTCACTCTGGCTTTTTTTTGTTCTTTTTTTTTTATACAAGTTTAGCCAATGTTAAGGGAATGACAGAGAAAACTGATGCTGAACATACTGTCTCTGGAGATGTGAAAGTTAAACCTGTCCTGTACCAAGGGAACCTCACTGCAAGATGGTAGTTCAGGGAGCAATGAAGTCTTTTCATCAGATAAACATTTTAGAGGCAGACTCCGGTAGGAGCCTGGGCTGAAGCAGTAGGAACTCTTATACATGAGAAGGACTCATGCCGCAGAAGGTCTTCAAGATCAGAAGATCTTTCCTGATGCTCTTGAATTGTGGCTGTTTTAGAGTAGTATTATGCCCCTCTCAGTAGGCAGCTAGCTTTGTACCTGTCTGTTTTCCTTAACTCACCTCTCAGGAAAAGCGAAGAATGTGGAGTGAAGGTTGCAGTGCAGACGTGAGACTGCTACAGTGCTGCACCAGCAATCACACAGAAGCATGTGCACTGCATGCAGGCTACTACTTTGAGCAATCTTATTGGCACAAACAGAGGATGACTTGATTTCCTCTACCTTCAGTGAGGGTGTCAGGAGGCCTATAATGAATTTTATAGTGACCAGGACACTTACTGAAAACATTTGTTCAGAAATAGTCCTTCAAATGCAATCTGCTCTCCGTCACAGCTTTTGCTGTGCTACTTGTTTAACTGTGTAACCCTTCACGTTTTTTGAGGCTGAGACAGAGAGATGGATTTGCACCGTCTATCATTGTAATGTTTTGTTAAAGCAATGCTGTGATTAAGAGCAAAGATTTCTTCATTTGTTGTACAGGAATATCCTGTAAATTCAGAGGAGAACTGCAGGAATGGTGAGGGTGTTTTTGACACCCCTACCCCACCAAAATATAGTGAGATTATCAATGGATTGCTTATCCAGAACGTCATGTCCTAAAACACTTAGTAAAGTGAAATTTTTTCACTAATTAAAGACACAGGTGTAAGGGAGCCACCATTGCTTCCTCAATATTTGTCAACCAAGGATCATAAAAGTTATATGAGGATGATGTTTTGTACATTTGTGATGCTGTGTTTTTATATACAGCTTTTTAAGATTTATACCCTACATTTAAAAACGATAAACTCATCTCACTACAACCATATTGTTCAAACTTACATTCGTGCATTGATGTTTATCAACACTGATTTTTAATAGCCATAGTTAGAAAAGACAGTTTATTTAACAACTATACATTTTCTGCATGTATGTTCCTCAAAAGTTGCACATGAGCAGACAGAGGTCTTTACAGCATGTTTGTAATATATTACCATCGGGTTAATATGCTTATGTTCATTTTTTTGTGTGTGTGGCTATCCTGAATCTTCTCAGCACAGTTGTTAAACACCTGTGAAGATTTTAAATTCTTAAAACAGAGTATTTCAGGGGAAAAAATAGAAAAATATTTTTGTAGGCATTGCATGACACTTGCTGGATTGCTATACACTTTTTTTTTTTAAAGAAAAAGTGAGAGTACGATTATGGCATGATGGAAAATAGAGCTGTTTTTTCAGAAATGCAGACCGTTGAAAAGCATGAATTGGCATTTCAAAAGAAAGCCATTAATGAACAGAGCTCTTTGCTTCAGTGGATTTAAGATCAGGCCTTGGATAGGAGAAGTGTGAGTCTGGAATGGTGATACATCTTTATCAGAGTACAATACTCTATGACCAGGTTCTTCAGTTATTCCACACGTGGAGGGTTTAATGTTAAATACCAGATTTACTTATTTGAGGATATTTGACCTTAAGCAGGATTTTGATTTAGCAGAGTGATACAGCAATGCACTAAAATCACAATACAAATACAAATTACACATAGCAGAATACAGCAATTAACTATACAGATGAATCACAATACAAACATGGTTCTCATTACTAGTCTTTTATGATATGCTCAATGTCACAATGCTGGGCGTCCCCAGTTGCTCGGAAGGAATGTGGACTAAAGGCAGCTCAAGCCTTTCTCTCTTCAAACTTCTCTTTGTTAACTGCTCAGCTTTGGTACTGTGTCGGGTTGAGCCACATGTACACTCCCCTGTGCTGGTCTGACTAACTCAGGAAGACATTCACATTCTTTTGCTTAAGTTTTGATTAACTGTTTGAGAACAAACATTCACGCGACCAGTTGATCCACGCAACTGATATAGCCATTTATCTAAAACAAAGGCTGCCCTCTGGTCCCTTTTGTATTAAGTTCAGCTTTCGTTGCAACAGTGATGGTCAGTGGATTTTGACTGAATTGGGTGGGAAAGAGTCTGTGTAATAATGCCTAATATGTTGTCAGATGCAGACGGAGGAGTATTTTTACATGCATCTAGCTATGGAAAATTTGGGAAAATAGCCCAAATATTTTTTTTTCCTGGTGAAGGTGTTTCATAGTGAAACATGTTACTGTATCTTCTGCAGAGAAGAGTTCATAGCCACAGTGGTATTTTTCTTATAGGTGAATCTCCAGTTTAAAATCTTTTGACCTTTCTAAAGTCAATCACAAAGCTCCTGTTAGGGTCACTGGAGGAAGATCTTACCCTTAGCACTAAGATACAAAGCTATAGGACATTCATCTAAGCAATACCTCCTGCTGGAAGTACACATTCCATTGGCATCTAAAGTTCACTAATATAGAAACTTCAGTAGAATTTAACTTAGTCTTTTAGAGATGTTCTTTTTAAAAAAACATTTTTCATATATATTTGAAAAATTGTACTGTTGCAGACAGAGCTGAACTTCATTCACGTGAACTTCATTTTGCCTATTTGCCTGGGAATAGGTAAAAATTGTAAAACAATTGAATAGACTTGGGGCTCATTAGGTCTTCATTATGAAGAATTTTTTTAAATCAGATTTTATGTAATTTTGTTATTGTAGAATTAATACACTCATAACAGAAAACATCATACATTTCAGCTTCAATAAGTAAAGGAGTGTTGTGGTTTAACCCCAGTTGGCAACTAGTTGGCATCCCAGTTGGCATCTCCCCAGTGGGATGGGGGAGAGAATCAGAAGAGCAAAAGTAAGAAAACCCGTGGGTTGAGATAAGAACAGTTTAATACTTGGGGGAAAAAAAAAAAAGTAGTAGTAATAGTAATGGAAAGTAAAACAAGAAAAGAGACAGAGAGAGAGAGAAACAAAAGCCCAGGGGGAAGAAAAAAAACCCCACAGGTGATGCAACCGCTCACCACCCGCCGACCGATGCCCAGCCAGTCCCCGAGCAGCGGTTGCTGCCCCCCAGCCAACTCCTCTCAGCTTATATGCTGGGCATGACATCATATGGTATGGAATGTCCCTTTGGCCGGTTTGGGTCAGCTGTCCTGGCTGTGCCCCCTCCCAGCTTCTTGTGCACCTCCTCGCTGGCAGAGCATGAGAAGCTGAAAAGTCCTTGACTTAGTACGAACACTCCTTAGCAACAACTGAAACATCAGTGTGTTATCACATTATTCTCATGCTAAATCCAAAACCCAGCACTATGCCAGCTACTAGGATGAAATTACCTCTATTCCAGCCGAAACCAGGACAAGGAGCCTGTTTCAGTAGGTGAAACATAAATGCCACAGGTCAAATACATCTGAAACAATGTTTTTCTTGCCATTGGCTTATTTTAGATAATCCCTACAAACATTGCCGTGTATAAGGTGCGACTGTGCTTTCGGCCTGATGCATACATATGTCTTCAAATTCCTCTTTCTCTCCAAAGCAGAAAAGTAAGCGATGCCTAAAAGTTTCACAATATTTATAGCTATGGTTCGTCAGTGGAATTATGTTTGCTTTCCTGTGGTATGAATATCTAGTCCCAAAGTAGGAGAGCATTGTCCAGTGCTGCCCTTCTGGCAACTGCCACCATGAAATGCTTAGGAATAATCACTTACTGATGTGTGCAGTGAACTGGTGAGACTTGAGGTTGTGGAGACGGTCTTGGAATTCCTCTGTGAACAGCCATTGAAACTCGTGTCCCTCGGAGCTGCTCTTTTCTTACGGCTGGCGTGGGTGCTGTCTCCATCATTAGTGTCGAACACCACTGTCATGCTGGACTCCATTCTGGACACAGCGTATAGGCTACTTTGCCGGGTGGGATGAAACCTGGCTGCCTTGAGCTCTAGTTCATCATAGCTGGACACCTCAATGAAGGGGCACCAGCGGAAAGCTCGCTTGAAGCCAGCTCGGAACCTGGGAGGAAGGATGCTTGGTGAAAGCCTGTGCTTGTGAGAGACAACCACAGGCCTTCATCTGAAAACATCTACCATGCTGACGGGACACTGACTCGGCTAGTTATCTCGCCCCTAATCCTGTTTGTGGTGAAGTTAGTGGGAGTTTACTTGACTAAAGTCTGTGTAGGGTAAAAAAGACAGTGGTAACAGCTCATTTCTGTTTCTGATTTTCTATATACTTTCCCTGCATTTTAACATTGGTATTTTCCTGATACTCAATTTCCCTTCCTTTGCCCATGCCTAAATAAATAAATACCAGCTTTCATAGTGCTGTCTTCACAGAAACTGTTTTGATTTGACCTATGATGAAATCTGCACCTATCTTTTTGTCTTCTCTCAGCAAGAAACTTGGTAGCATTCTTTTCTCTAAAATACCATCCCAGCTTCCAGATTCCAATATCCCTTCTGTGTTTCCCTCTCTAACAGAGGTGCTTAAATGGGAATGATGTAATTTTGAATAATTGTTCATATAAAATATTTGGAAAATCATTTGTAATAATTAAAGAAGATCCTAGAAAGTTAAACACTGAATGTGAACAATGCATAAACAGGAATTTTGAGGCTTTAGCACATTAGTGCTTGCAATATTCATACAGGGTTACTTTTTATTTCAATTCAGAGGCAGAGATTTACTATAAAGACTATTATTACTTTTTGTATGGATGCACTTCCAGAATAGAAGTTAAATATATTAGAAAAACAATTTGTTGTATATTTATGTGTAACCTGAAAAAGAACACCTTTTCACCTAGACCTAAAACTTATCAGACTTTCTCACTTGTCTTGTTTCTCTTGTTTTTGTTTCAACAATCAGCTCTGTTATTTATTGTGTCTGTAAGCTTTTTGGAGCAATGGTTCAGCTGCCATAGTGATGACTATAGATAAAATTTTAGATTACTTTTTCAGTGAAAGTTGACTGATCTCACAGAAATAACTTTCTTTCCTCCTCAATTTTTTAAGTTTGCCTCAGAGCTGTCACATGATAACAAATGAGCAGGTAGCTTGCTATTCAGCATTCCTCTGTTTAGATGCAGTCAACATTATGAAAAATACAGAAAGAACCTCTGATGGAAATGGATTTAGTGAAGGAAGCTGTAAAACCCAAACATCTTTAGGCTGTATTATTTTTTATCTCACCTTCTATCCTCTTTCTCATTCAGGGCATGGTTGAAATAATGCTGTCTTTATCTATATATGTAAGTAACATCCTAATTAGCTTGGAAGATGAGGCTGGGATAGGTGGTGTAACTCTGTCTGATACTAGATCCAGCAGAGATAATAGTACTGGATGAATTGATCTGACTCCCAGCAACAGGCTGTATTTTACTACTGCATGAAAAGGAAGCAGATGTTCAGGCTTCTTGATTTCAATATGGAACATAATTATAAGAAAACTTTAACCAATATTTCATTCTTGCATTAAATTCTGAACAAGGTGACCTTTAGCGTGTCTCAAAATTACAAAATTTTTGTTGACTTGTATTCTTTAATCCAGACGTTTAATTTTGCAGTGTACGAGTGTCAACATAAGCCACATCAGAGATATTAATTTTCTATGAATAACGTCTGTTGTAACTGTGCCGTAAAAAGTTTTTGAAGAAAATGGCAATGTTTTAGAGAGTTTATGGTTGTAATTGAGAAAATATGAGGCCTGGTTCTTCCTTGCTTTTGGTTTTGCAGACACTGGACACCCAGTGAAATCTGGTTTCTGTTGAAATCAATGGGAAATTTGCCATTTGAGTTAAGATTTCATTCCGTCATACTAAAACTTTACCTCTTCTTTAAACAGTTGTAAATGATCAAAAGGGGCAGAAGGCTATATGAAATCATGCATTACCTTGACATTTTAAAAGACTATGAATGTTAAGCATCATAAGCTATTCTCATCAAGGAGGCAGACTCCAGTGTTTTTACACCAATAAAAACTCACCAGGATTTGGTCACTTCATTTTTGATTAGACTCCTTTTGACATGTATTGCATGATCTTTACTGGGGTTTTATAAATATTTAACAAAATTGGCACAAAACTCGTCAGCAATTAAACTTGTCACTGGCGGCTCATTCAAAAGAGATTTCAAATAATATTTAAGATTACTTATTCAGTACCGATTCATACTGACTGAGTTTGTGAACTAATTCATTGTTCTTGGTGGTCTTTATCCAGTAATACTAGAAGAAATACTGAAAAATAGGATGGTCAGGATGATGTTTGTTTAGACCCTGGTCCTACAGGCTGAAACGAAAAACATGATTTCATTCTGCAATCCAGTAGTCTCAAACTGCCAAATATCTGTAAAATCTCACCAAACTCAACCAGTGCAATGCTTTTGAAATTCAGAGCATAATGCATTGCTATCAAACAGTACTGTAATTTGCTATTGAGTAATGAGAATATAAATATTTATTAGCCTGTTACAGACCTCAGAGCTCAGTAGAAATCTAATGGTAAGGTATAAAATACACAGTAAATCACATTTTATATGATATCCTTCCTGCAAAACAAATTTGTGGCTACAGTTAGTTAGTGAACACACAGATTACACTGTATATCACTAATGACTGTCTTTACTTCTTTATTTTAATGTTTTGCAAGCCAAAAAATATTAAACTGCTATAGATTTTAAATTTTGTATATGGAAACGGGAAGGTTTGGTTTCTGAATACTGAATTTTGCTCTGAAATTTTAAGTAGACCAAAGTATTTATTGGAAGTGCGCATTTGGTTTTTTGGGATTCATTGCAAGTACAAACCTAAAGAAAGTGTTTTGTTTTGTTTTGTTTTGTTTCCTGCTAACTGAAAACTATTCAAGTGAAAATTCTTTGTCTTTTATCCTATTTAAACTATTTATATTCTCATTGAAGTTATGCATACCAACTGTTTCATAACCAGCTCTTACCTCTTATTAAGACAGCAGTAGATAATGGGATTGTACATTGTAGAGCTCATGGCAAGCCAAAAGCTGGCTAAATAGATTTGCTGAATGTATTTCCACCGATTTAATTGTTGATAGATCCCAGTAACTATGAAGTAAATGTGGTAGGGCAGCCAGCAGATGGCAAATGTCAGCACAACCACAATCATCATTTTTACCACCTGAAAGAAGGAGTTAATAATGCTATTTTATAATATACATTAGCCTATTTTATTTAGACTAGCATTTCAACATCCATTAATAATTTTCTTGCATTTGATTATTAAAGTAAGTCAAAGCAAAGACAAATATGCCTTTATATAGTTTTCCTTTTAATCTGACTTTCCTAAATTTCTGTTTATTTTCTTTTTTTTTCCCCTTGGCTGGATATCCTCCTTTTCCTAAGGAAAATAACATGAAAATCTTCTCTAACTTTATTTGTATTGATTCTTCCAAGAAATGTATTTGCTTACTTATATTTGGCTATCTAAAATACTACTTTTTTCTGTACACGTAATCATGGAATAAGGTTACAGGGTGTTTTATTTGGACACCTCGTTTGGCCTTTATTGACCCTGGTGTCTTTTTCTGTTGTGGTCTGCAAGTATATTCCTTGTCCCCAGTGATTAGATGTGATTTGAGTAAACACTAGGTTGTAGGAAATGAGCAACTGCAGTAACCTGTTTAATTTCAGAGGCTAACAATTTCCTTGGCTGGTGATTATCATTTGTTGTTTTCTGCAGGCATCGTAACATCTGTTAGCTTCCATAGTTTCCATTAAGCAGAAATGAAGAGGACCTCTGTTTTGTGCTTGAAACACAAGAAGAAAAGTTGCGGGTCACGTAAAATTTTCACTCCTGTCTTTCCCTCTTCGGCTATGTTAAATACTAGCCCAGCTACCTTTTTCAGTACAATATGTCACAAGTTTACACAACAGATTTTCTTTTTGTAGGTAAAAGGAAACCAGACATGATAGGCCTGTGCCGGGAGGTCTCTTGTTCATTTGTACTGTGGATACTGAGGAATAATAGGGATGGCTAGCAACACTTCCTTTCGTTTCTCTGTACAAGGTGCCGTTTCCTACTGTTTGTAGTTTTACCAGGAAAAAAAAAAAAGAGCTGAAATTTCCCATACCTACATGTCTTAGGTTGATATTTTTATAAAATTTCAGCTAACGTAATTAAATCATTTTACATATAAACATCATGGCACCGTCCTTAATTCATATTACATCTTCCTGTGGGAAACATAAAGCAATTTTTCATTTAGTATCTGGCACCAGTTTATGAGCTTTCCTGCTGGCCGGGACAACATTTTGCTTATGAGAATGCTTATTATTACTGATACATATACCGATCATCACTTAAAGATACAAAAGGGGCATCTGTCCACACATACAACAACATAATTTGAAAGGACCAGTCGAATCTGGCGAGTCAGCAAATGGTTACAGGACTGGTGCCCCAGCCAGGGCTTCGGCTACTTAGACCATGGGACTCGCTTTGATAAACCTGGTCTACTTGGTGAAGAGAAACTAGAGATGGGCTGGGCTGTGCATGTGAATCACCTCCTGCAGTACCAGCTGTGCACGTGAAATTATTCCTAAAATTATTTATCATTGGAATATCATAGGTACTAAATAGAAGGATTTGAGGCCTGATTTTTGTATCCAGATTTTCAAAGTATAATCAGGCAAATCCATATTTATACTGAACATTTCATCTGTACCGTGCTTGAGAACTGAAACAGTGGAGCTTTCCAGCAATAAATGTAGCTTAATCTGGTTGAACACCGAGTCACTCATGCCCCGAGCTACTAGAAATCACAGTAAGAGTTCAGGTTGCCAGTTTGGCATACTAAATTGTGTTAACAACATTTTCAAAAGAAAGTTGTTTGTCTTTTTTCTGACATCCAAATTATTATTGGCCAGTTTTCTGTGTTATATCGAAGGGCAAGGCAAGCAGTGCTTCAAGAGTCTACGTAAAGGTCTCCTAAAGCTAATAAACCTTCACAGGCTGTACAAATAATAGCTTTTCGATTTCA
The DNA here is from genome assembly GCF_000699145.1 of Aptenodytes forsteri. Taxonomy (NCBI): domain Eukaryota; kingdom Metazoa; phylum Chordata; class Aves; order Sphenisciformes; family Spheniscidae; genus Aptenodytes; species Aptenodytes forsteri. Next base: position 6,149,182 of record NW_008794665.1, read on the forward strand.
ACTGCTGCACTCAAAAATGAACACAAAATGAATTAAGTTTTGGTTTAATCCAAATGTAATATTTCAGGTTTTCTTCAGGGAAACAGAAATCCCAAAATAACTATTTACAGTATGAACCAAAGAAAATCCTCAACTAAAAAATTTTTGTCACAATTTCAGGCAATTTGATTCTTATATTAAACCTTTTAACTTTTTTTTTTTTAAAGTTCTTAAATGAAAAATGCCAAATCACCCCCAGAAAATCACATCTTTTCCTGCAAGGTTAATGTTTTGTTTAAAAAAACCCACTGTCTTTAAAAACAGTGAAATCAGCATAAAATTCTCTTCTTGCTGTTTCTGTCAGGAAATTCGTGATTAAATATTAAGTCATCATCATAATGAAACCAGAAATTTCTGAAGCAAATAGTTAAACTAGACAAGGAAAAGATTGTTTTAGACGGCCATTAGTGTTTGATTTAATTTGTGAAGTAACAAGACACCGGAATGACAGAGAGTGAAGCACACTACATTCTTAATCATTCAGGTTTGCAGCTGTTTTTCATAAATAGCAAAAATTACCTAAAAATTTAAAGTATCACTTTCCTCTCAGATAAGGCTGTATCAGTCTGAGTTTCACTGAAGTGAATGGTAATATATGCATGTTTAGGGGGAGACATGCAACAGTGTTTCATTATTAATGTGTAAAGTATTTTTTCCTGGAACAAAAAGGTGCTAATTTTTCCAGCAAAAGGGATGTTTAAGAAAAGTCAAGGTTGAGTTGTCATTCTTTTGAATATTTATATAGTACAATGTACTCATTGACGTATTACCTAAGAAGAAAAGTGAGATGTTGCAAGTCTGTGTGGCATAGAATTGTTTGAAACACAGGGCAGTTACAGGTGAATTTGAAGTCAACCACAGAGGTTATGAGAGGAATCAAAAAGCACTATTCTGTCCTCGTTTCATCAGCTAAGAACGAGTATGTGTTGGCAGAAATGGAGGCAAAGAAGAATAAGAGGAAGCTGAAACGGAGGGAGATTATTCCCTATTTCCTTTCTTCCTTCAGGAACTGCGCAGTGTGCAAGGCCATACCTTACAGTTTATGGCTGTGGTTCTTGTCCATCCCCTTGGTCTTTCCAGTGTTAAGTTTCATTTCTTGATGATATCAATAACTATGAACAGAAACGGCCTTCAAAGTCGATGAACCCAGTGCATCTTGATTTTACTTGGTATAAATCCTGATGAATGAGTGCCAGTAAACTGTTAGGCTCAATTAAGGCACAGGGAAAATAAGTGAAACAGGCCAAGTATGAATTTGCTGCAAAAGCCTGATTGTCTCTTCCCAGTACACTGTGATGTTTCACTAAAAAATCTCCAATGACACTTTGCAGGTTCAATTGAAGAGTATAAAACAGAGCCTCAATGGTTTTTTTGTTTGGAGTATTTAGACCTGTGGCTCTGACAATACAAAGTTCTTTTATTTTGTTTCTTTTTAATATGCCTGTTCTGCCTTTTTTTTTTTTGTGTGAGATACTAACCATTTTTCAATTGCTTTCTCCTGTGTTCTGTGTTGCATAGAAGTCATTAATAAAGGTTTGCTCGTGTGCATTAGGAAGCATTTCTGAAGCAAGCAATCCAGAAAATTACTGAATTCAGTTGTGCTTAACGTCTAGCTCTGTTCCTGCCACCATTTCACCGCAGAGCTTTCCGAAATGTGTGATTGCAGTGAGCATCACCAACCTGAGTCCCAGTGGCACTGTTTTCCCCTGGTGTTCTGTTCAATCTCCCCTTGTGTACTGTGGGCAGCACGGCCGGAGGAAAGGGTTTTTTTTCTGTTCCAGGATTTTTGTTAAAATGAGTTGTACTGAGTCTCTCAGTTGTGCAACCTTGAGGCAAGTCTTGAGGCTAGATTTGGAATATGATGGAAAATTGAAGTATTTTATATTTTGATTTTCATCAACACGTTACGCTGATATTGATGTACTTCTGCCTATGTCTAAGAAAAACTACGTCTATAAAAAAAGTTAATCTATGTGCTTTGTAGTCTTGCCCGTTCCTTTAAATTCTTCCTCTCTGAGTAAGAAGCATTCTACCATTAATGAATGATATGTAATGAGAAAAAAATGTATTTAAAAGAACAAAAGAGAGATAAAGTCATTGGAATTGGAGTTTGCAGGTTTGCTTTTGTTGTGAAACATTTGAAGCAGTAAAAGTGAAGAGGAGCTAACAGATTCTGCTACACTCACAAAGAGCAGCAAATAAATTTTTTTTCCTCCTGTTTTTATTTTGCATGAGGAATAACTAGAAAAATGAGTCTGATTGAGATGTAGCATTGAGAACAGCTCTCGAAAGATTAGGAATAAAGTACACTTTTATGAGAGACTCAGTTGATGCTGGGGGGCTATAACAATTCAGATTGCAAGGTATTGATTTGCCATCAATACCTAAGACTTAGGCCAGGGAATTATTTCCTTTTCGATCTGCACTGCAGCTCCTTATTGCCTTTCTAAGTCATCTTTGATATTGCTGCTTCTACAAGGTCAGGAATTTGGCTTCTGATTTCATTTGCACCAATATCACTCACTATAACTTCATTAGTTTCGGAAGTTTTACTCCTAGGTGTTATGCAGATGTAAATGAGAAACACGGCAAATACTTTAAGATCCATACAGTGTAAGAATGTCTTGGTTTACCCAGTCATGGATATGATTTGTCCATGTGAATACCACTTAAACACAGGTCACAGATAATCTCTGGGAGTCATAATGTGTTTCTCTTTCTGCTCTGTGCTCTTTTGGAAGAAGTAAAATACCAAACTGACATTGCACAAAGTGTTTCTCCCAACGTGTTAGGATGCAATCAGTAAATCCACTTCCCAATCCTAGGGACATACATGGCACTTGTGCACTAAGCACCAGAGAGAAAGGAACTCCATTATGTCTTTTGCTTCTCCACAACACTTAGTTGGAGTAAACTATCTATCTTTTGCAAGAAAATTAGGATTCAAAGGTAACTCTACTGGCATTAGTACAGAGATAGGACTGTTTTCTGAGATACCAAGTGCTGTGGGTTTTCATATAATTGTGACAAGCTCAGGGATTTTCTGTGCACTTTTAGCCCATAGAAAGGATAGATTCTTAATAGCTGAAGGAGATGCACATTTAGAAGGAGAAAGAATCAAAAAGATTGGAAGTCTTTCAGTCAGGTAAGGTACTTGTCAATTCCAGTGCTCGACAAATCATTCTATTCTTCTGACTTATACTTTCCATCCATTTTTTCTCAGTTGCTTGAAATAAAGACACTACTTTTCATTTCAGTTTGCATAATCCCTTGCTACAGACAGAATTCACAATCACTTACTTTATTTAAGCTGTAAAGTTGAAAAAGATATTCTGTTCTAGTATGAAGTAGCTTTGAATCAGATTGCTGTCTTACAAATGCTAAAATGTGGGGTCCCCCCAAATCAAAGCCATTCTGACAGTTTTCATGAATGGTCTTAGCTACTGCCATTTTTAAATGATACTTTTCTAATGTTCTGTGGAAAACAACTTTGATAGTGACTTTAAGATTCTCTCAACATGTCAAGAAATATCTATTCCACTGAAGAAAAGGGGTAAATCTTTTGCTCAGGCTTTTTTCCTTGAGAAGAAATGATTTTACAAGCATCTGATAGGGGACAGGGAAGAAAAGTTGCCACAAGTCTTATGTTACTTTATCTAAAAGAGATGTCTTAATTTCTCACAAGAGATTATTAGATATTAGACAATATGCTAGTGTCTGCTGCTCAGATGAAAAAAGTTTTTTTCTGTAACCTAGATGACAAGTAAAGGTAGGTGGCCTTGTATCATTGCCTTGGTCTTCAGCACTGAGTAATGTAAGAAGTCTATGTTCTTTAGAAAATGACTCTGAGTGGCTGCTTGTGGGATTGGCATTACTGGATATGGTTATCCACCTGAGATCTAGTGCTGAAAAAAAGTGAAAAAGCCAATCTAGTGCTTTTGTACTTAAAATTCACACCATCACTTATTTTACAATAATTTCCTTCTGTAGATATGACTTGGAATGAGTAGTGGCGCACACTTCACTTCCGTGCTTCCAAGCAGAGATGAGATTTGGTGTGGGGGAAACAAAATAATCGTATCTTCTTTTGTTTTCCCTATAGGAGTAGTTGGTTCTTAAGTCTACTTTCTTCTGAAAGTGTTCTGGGACCTTTAATCTTCGTTGAAGGCTTTCCCAGAGCCTTGCCAATGTTTTAAGACTCACTTGAATTTTCCATATAAGACTTCAGAAGAATTGGCACATGTGAATTTTTCCTCTTGGAAACTAGACCTTATATTGAACAGTGCAATAAGCAAATAAGGCTATGCTGAATTATGCCAATGAATTATGCAAAAGTATCCCTAAACGTGGTCTGCTTTATGTGGGCTCCTATCAATGGAAACTGCCATCTTGAACCTAAAATGAGATGAATACCTTTGGTTATCTTCAAACAAGGAGCACAGGCTCTTATTTCATATGGAAAGCCTACAGTCTTTTGGATTGCTTTATTTTCAGCTTATTCGCTCAGGGGAATTAAATAAATGATTTATATAATTAGAAACCATTTTGAAGTTTACCATATTTCTCTGTAATTTTGGCACAAGAACATCATGGCAAAGAATGAAGATTATTTAATATATAGTTTGAAAAACCTCTTTCTTCTCTTTTCTGTTGATAGGAATAAAATTGTGTTACATGAAGATGAAATGAATTATTCCCGGACTGTACTTGTTTAAAATGCAGGACAAAATTCTGTTCAGAAAAAAAACAGTTAAAGCTATTCTTTTATTGCCATCATAATTACGCATTTGCAATGGTAGTAACATCTTTCCTTTCAAAGGTCAAAGCAAAAGTGTTTATTACCACCTAAGAAAAAGCAAACAAACAAAAAAAATGTCCCCCGGTCCTATTTTAATTTAAATGGAGTTGAAAGGAAATCGTTAATGTCAGTGATGCCGAGGGATATTTTGCATTTGATGCACTTAGTTTATTTCTGTTATTCCACAAATGACTGTACAAGGTTATGAATTTATCAGGAGAAGTAGACTTGTAACTCACAGAACATTTTGGAAGTGTTTGGCCAGTAAAAAGGTGGTATATGCTCTGGTCAATTATTCTTGCTAAAAAGTATCAGGAGTGTCATTGTCCTGACAGCATCTGCTATTTCTGCTTTTGTACAGACATTGTAGCATTGCTTCAAGTATTAGAGTATCCACACTACTTGGCCATAATGGTCAACACACTGATCATTACTGCACTGGTTTGATACTCCTGTGGAATAAGGTATAAGCTGACCCATGCCAGGCTGGCTGAAACTGTTTCCTAGGAAACCTGCTCCAAAGCCTGTAGAAATGAAAGAAACTCTTTCTATCCACCCCAGAAAAGGAGTAATGACATAAAGGTGCTTTGAATAGGTTGTTTACAATGTTGCAGTACAGAAACTTCTACAGCACAAAGTACTTGAGTCAAAGGATTAAATTTGTTAGGTGAAGGTATCAATAGACACAGCACAGACACCCCTCTGTGTGTACGTGATAATTTTCACCTGCTTCTACAAAGCACATTTGGAATATTGTAGGTTCTCTACAGTTCAGCTTCTGCCACTGTTTGTGATGTCTCTGGGCTGTTTCACCTGGTTTCCTCTTTGTAAGTTTATGCTGTAGCAGGGGTTTAGTGAGGTCTCTCACGCTAAGTCTTAAGGAAGTAGTCACACAGCCTTCTGCTTTAACTCAGAAAAAGACATGCTGAAATTATGCTTTGTTTTTACATGAATAGCAACATGTAATGAATGAAAAAGTGTGTAAGTGCAATACTGGAACTGCAGTTCTGCTCTGCTGAATATACAGCTCTCGGCACTGCGGTCCTCCAAAATGGCTGATCTGTGTCAGGTTTCCTGGGCTTTTCACCACACAGGTGCTAGGCACCATTCCAGAAAGCTCAACAAACTCAAAACTCATGCTAAAATCAATTTGTTCACGACTTCCCTACAGGGACTCAGCGAGGAAGGGGCTTCTTATGAGCTCTCTCTTATCTGTGCGTAGATGTAGAGAGAGAGATATGTATACACTCAGGGCTATACATGTGGTCGCAATTTAGTATATGTAATGAGATAACTTTGACTGCAGATTAGATGAGACACATTCAGAGACAACAAAAGACCTTTTGAGGTTTTCAAGGTTTGTTTCTATGCTGGTGGAACTTAAAGAACATACTTTGTCCTGAATGTGGGATATTAAGGTTATCTGTCTGGAGGGTCAGGTCCCAAGCTTGAACTTGGGGAGAACTACACAGTGGAAATGAGGACTGTCTTAAAAAAACCCAACTCCATAGTTTTAAACATGGAGATCATAACCTCCATGCTTAAAATTTAAATTCTGAAAAAGAGACAGATTTGGTTTTCATTTGTTTTTCCGGTAGGTATCTTAGTTTTGTTATTAAGGAACGTGTATAGTTCAATTCAGCAATGCATTCAAAAACACTGAGTTCACTAACATTGGAGTAGTTTGCTGAAATTTTTGGTCTGTTTAGTCCAGTGTTACTTCCATTCTTAAAAATATGAGGCATTACTAAACAGAAATTTTTGCCCTAGGACTGTGACTAGACTTAATATTTCACATGAATTTTCTGCCACAAGTGATCAGAAATACAGAAATACAGAGGAGAAACATCACAGAAATTCTAAGTGCATGATCCTGAGCCTACTGACTGACCATGCAGAACCAGTCTGTTAACTCTGCCCCTGACCTGGAGTTGTTGCCAACCGTTCTATAAGAAAGTTTTAACCGGAAAACTTGCATCAGTCAGTAAATACTTACACTGTGCAAGCTTTATACACAGTATAAAGCCATTTTTAGAATTTACTGTTTACTCCGCTGTGGTTGCTGCTTGAAGCACGGACGATGAGTGTGATGTGTTCACAGTTCATAGCTGAGTTTTAGGAAAACTTGAGGCAATGAATGGAAGCTGGTACTGTTGCTGAGTGTGCTGTAGCTATTTGGTAGACAGAGAGCAGAGCAGGGCAGCTTCCAGTAATTTCATTATATTCCACTGTTTTAATGCTGTTCAGAAAGTGATCAGGAGGTCTGACTTTATTTCTACCTCAATAGGAAAACTTGTTCAAAATGTGGGCAAATTATTAAAAAGAGAACAAATTCCTGGGAAAAAAAATATCCTGAAAAGGAGAAAGGATGAACCCTGGTTTTCTGAAGTTCTAAGCCCATAAATCAGGTCTGTAAAAAATATCTTGGTTTTAATGTGCAATGAAAATAATTCCCCTGTACCTCATGTCCCAGTCTTTCCCTAGGCAACTGCTAAGCATGTGAAGAGTGAGACTATAAAATGAAAATTATGATACACAACATTAAGAATTACTTTGCTCATTCCCTACATTTTCAGTGGGTATTCAGTCCATGTACTCAGTAATGGAAGGGGTTTAACGGAACTTTTTAAAAAAAAAAGTTTTCTCAGAGTCTTGGTTATGCTGCCTCATATTGCTGGAAAAATGCCTCTCTGTGTGTATGTGTTTAGGAAGGGGGTCATAATTGTCATTAATGTGTTGATTGTGCAAGAATTTAAGAATTTAATTAATGGTAAATAAAAATGCCCAAATCAAGTTTTCCTGTCGATACTCTGTTTGTATTTTTGCTGAGATTTTTAATAGCTATGGGAATGTATTACTGATCAAATCATATTGCTGGAAAAATGCCTCTCTGTGTGTATGTGTTTAGGAAGGGGGTCATAATTGTCATTAATGTGTTGATTGTGCAAGAATTTAAGAATTTAATTAATGGTAAATAAAAATGCCCAAATCAAGTTTTCCTGTCGATACTCTGTTTGTATTTTTGCTGAGATTTTTAATAGCTATGGGAATGTATTACTGATCAAAAGAGGAAAAGATATCTAGTATTTTCACCAGACAGATATTCACATGATATTCTGGCCTTTATTACCCTTTAGAAGCTTTCGTTAAGCTTATGAGAAAATAAGGTAAAAAAAATCCCTAGTCTGCAAGCTTTTAACTGTAATAGCAACTACTTGCAAGTAGTGACTTTTACTATTGTGTTAATAGCAATCCGGCGAGTCTGGCAGGGTATCTGTCTTTATGGGTGTGGGACAACTGCTCAAAATGTTGGTGGAACACTAACATTTGCAGTCTGGTCCAATAACCTACTTCATGACCGGTGCTGACTCACCCGTGCAGAGCCATAGAGAAGAACAACAGACAGAATTACCATCAGTGCTTCGCAGGAAGCATGCTAAGAAGCATGCTACATCCCCTTGTGTAACTTCGTCTGCAGTGTTACAAAACCAGTTTTAGGCCTGCGTAACATTTTGTGAAGTCAGGCTCTAGCTTTATTAGGATTGGTTTGCATTCACCATGTTAACAAGGATATTTCACACCTCCCATAAATTGTCAGAGTTAAGGATATCATAGTAAGAGGTGCCCTGAAGCAGAATCAGAGGAAACCTGTCTTTAGTTATTAATCTTTGCAAGTAACTTTTACCTGTTGCATTTCAGTACTGAGCATGATTTGGGAAACACTTTCCACTGGAAAGGTAGTGGAGAGAAACATTTTTTATTAGAAAGTATTTAATACTAACCTCCCTCCAAACCAGGATATATTCTGTAAGTGTCAATCTTTAGATCGGCCTCACTTAATGTATTTACTGAGGAGTTTAGTACAGAAGAATAAAAGCATGCTAAATAGGTTCGGTGAAAACACACTTTTGTGCACCTTTGCTGCTACAGAGGCATAGCAGAGGAAGAACTTGGATGTTGAAGAACTGCAGGAGCAGAAATGCACCTTCAAAGTGCTAATTGTATACTTAGTGTGGTACCTGTAGCAATTTTGTCTCTGAGTGGGGTCGTGGCAGTGACAGATACCACAGAGCAGATAGAAACTGATGGATTGGTACTGTGCTAGTTTTGGGGACTGTTTTACACTGTTCTTCCATAGGTGGGATCATACTCGGAAAAATTCTGGGATTTGCTGAATTAAGGACTAATAAAATTTTCTGCTGTGAGTTGTGGAATGAACTGTTGTGAGAAAATGAGGAGGAGACAGATGTATGCATTCATTACAGCATGACCAGGTCATCTGTTCAATGAAAGGAATAAATGAGATATTAGGATGTTCCAGATGAGGCATTTTCAGTGGAGGCAGGAGGGTGTTATTACACTGTGCAGGACCATGGTGAGACTTCATTGCTGGCATTCCTTGTCTGGTTTTGGTCACTTGTTGCATACAGATGTTGTTATGTAAAAGAAGACCAGAAGCACTTGTTTCATTTATGTAACGAATGTAAATAAAAGCTGAGAGAGGATACGGTTATAAAAACATCTGTAGAGGTGGCACCAGTGAGGAATAATAAGTAATTAATTAAGCTAACAGAAAATAATGGCATAAATAGAGCCATCCATAAATAAATTTAGCCTGGAAACTGGAACTCTAGGAGCGGTGAGATTTTTAGAACACTTTCCATGAAATGTAGCGATCCAGAAGGCAAAATGGTTTTAAGATGGAGATTTAAGATGATTTCAGAGGAATTCTGTTAGGGTTGCCTCTGATGACAGGTCTTGGGCCCTGAGGCTGGTTCCTGCCCTGTTTTCGTTTAACATTTTAATATTGAAAGAGACAAACTGACACTCAAGGAATAAGTGGAGAAAGCTCTGGACGCAGTTCAACATCTTCCAGTGTCTGGCAAACAAGGGACGAGTTTGCTTTTGGAGCAGCCTTTAAAAGCTCCTGAGAATTCCGTCTTCCTGAGTTGTTTTTTCTTTACTTTAAGCAAGAAATGTGACAATGTCAAACACAACCACAGATAAAACTGATGTTTAAAACTTGCCGTGTTGCATTGATATGAAAATCTTCAAATGGATTTAATTTCTAGAGTAGTTTCACAAAGTCTAAGATATATGACTAGGTGAATCTAACCTCAGAGGAGACTGACTTAAAAGTATGAAATCATAAAGTTAGACTAGTTTTATGATAGGGGAAACAAAGAGAGATTCAGAGCTAATCACTTGAGAAACTTTTAGTTCAATTCTTTGTATTTCATGTAGAGGAAAGACATCATATAAGCATAACAAGCTGCCACTTTGGGTGGTATTTTTGTCACAACTTCAGCTGCCTAAGGAATAAATCAGTGGACATTTCCACATAAGGACTGGAATAATTAAAAAGCATCTCTGGGGTTTTTTTTGGCTGTTGTCTGACAACAAAGCAGTGGAATGTACAGAACTGGTGCTAGCTGGGGTAAATTGTCCTTCAACCTCATATTACTTAGTCTTTTTGCTTTTTGAATATGCTGAACAATGCTTGCTAAATTTATGAATGGCAGCATTGAAGTACAGCTGTGGTTTTCCACCACGACAAAGCTTTGGCCTACAAGGCGCTTATAATGTATCAGCATTTTGGATAAATGATAATTTAACTGTAGCTGTATGAAATTTCAGATAGTCAAGCGATATAGCCATCCACACAATATAAGTCATAGTGCTACGTCTTGTTAGATCAGTGAGACCACCTGTTCTTAAAATAGGGTTTAATTCTCCAGCTTCCTCTTCTCTTGTTTCTGCTCTAGTGTACACCTATCTTTTTTTCTCCATTTTATTTTCATTGTCAATCTCTGCAAAGTCAAAGAGTAGACCCATTTACAGAAGAGGATTACTGATGGACCAAAAAATTACACAGGCACCTATTTTTGGCAGGAGGTATATATTATTCATAACAAATTGAATTTCTGCACCTCATTACCCCACGATAGAATGGGTAGGTTGTTTCACTTATCATGCTCAGACATGTAAAATCAACCAAAGGGAAGGGGTAACTTCCCAGGGGGGAAGCGCACGTGCCCCTTTGTGTATGTTTGTGCAGTTCTGGAGTGGGCACCTTGTCAGTATGTAAGCAAAGTGCTCCTACATGACCATGGCAGTCATTTCTGTCCCTGAAGCACATGCACAAATGAATCTACAAGGTGGAAATATTCATGCCCCATGAATAAATAAGTGGTGGGAAAGGCAAGATGGCAATATAAGTCTCTTCCACAGTCTGCTGTTACATGGCCAGTTTGGATGAGCTGTAACCCAGATGTCTTCCTGTATCTGTGTGCTCCAGGATTTGGTTCTCTTTGCATACATAACATGGAGAAGTGAATATTTAGACATACGTGCAGCCTTAGTAGAGCATTACCTGAATAAAGGCCAAAAAATTCTGTGGTTGTTACTGTCTGACTTTTAAAAAACATTCATAGGTGATGATTCAGTATAGACTAGGGCATCAGCTGTGAAGAGTTGGCTATCCCTTGAAGTTTGTAGTACAAAGCTATGTAGAGTAGTTGATTGCAGCTGGTGTTTTTAATGGAATTTAGGATAATCAAGTTACATTGACTTACTGTTATATTAAAATGTTTGACTCCCTCATGCCATTTTGAAAATGGAATATAACATATAAGTTCTTGGAGATTGGAACGCTGGTCCTGGAGAAGACGGATTGCTTAAATAACCTGGAAGGTATTGAACTTACCATGTCTTTGTGCAGTCCCCTGGGGTACCAATTATTTTCCCACCTTGAAGAAGTCTGAACAAATGTCTAGGATAAAAGTGGAGTTTCAAGATGGTGTTGGCAGGAAATAGGAAGTCACATGCAAGACAAATCCTTGGACCCAGACTGTCAAAACATTTTGTTTCTTATGGCTGGATGCAAACTTTCACATGAGGTTCTATGAACGGGGCAGTATCTAACTAGTCTGTCTGTCTAGACTTAGTGGTTGCTTGTTAACAATAAGGATCTTTGATTTCAGAATTACTTACCATGTGACATGTCAGTTCATAGTGTAATATTCTCATCACCTATTTTTGATGAATAAGCTTTATATTATGAGTATGGTCTTGTTTTTCCAAATCTGTGTCAGCCTTTGTGGGTTCTCATAATTAATTCAGTGTTCCATGAGTTTTGATACTACACTGTAATGTTTTGGACTTTGACTCTCTTGCTTTTTTTTTTTTTTTTTAAGTTAACAAAATCTGCCCCTTAATAAACTACTCCGTAGTGAAACAATTCAGCTTTTCTTTCATCCTGACCTGGTCAGCTACCATTTAATGCCAGCAAAAGTATCATTATTTCTAACTAGTGCTTTTCTTATTTTGTGCAATGCAGTATAAAATGTATATTAACATGATTTCATGTCATGTATTCATATGGGGTAAAAAAAAAAAGGAAAATCTGCCTTTTGAGTTGCACTGAAAGTCTGTGAGAAGTCAGGAATAATATGCTGAACTATATTTTTATAGCTGTACTGCTATGTAAAAAAGGAACATAAGGACATAGGACAATTCCTCCTGGATCAGACAGTTGTCCATCTATCCTACCCTTCTGTCTCTGACAGTGGCAGTAGGAGGTGCTGTTTAGGGAGATCCCATGAACCTGGCCATTTTCCATCTTCTATTTTCCTAATACTACCCCAGCATCCAAAATCATATTAGAGAGGGGTACACCCCTGCTTCATCCTTTCAGTATCTATTTATGAATTTATTGCCTGTTAATTTGCCTAATCCCTTTCTGAACCTCCTGAGAGGTTCTCTCCTGCATCTGGCAGGAGAGAGTCTCAGAAGCTCTTTACCAACTCTTAAATTACCCTCTCTTAAAGTACTCTCTCTTCTACCTGCTTTAAACTGCTCTCCTATTAGTTCTTGTATTTCAGGATTTGGTGACCAATAGTTCTTCAGTCACTTTATCTACCACCTTCGTGATTCTGTAAACCTTGGTCATCTCATCCCTTGGCCTCCTTCTCTCCAAACTGAGAAGTCCAGGCCATTTTAATCTCTTCATAACCGTTGATCATTTTAGTTGCCCTTCTTTGGACTTTCTCTAAATCCATGAAAGGCAAAAAAACCCCACCAAAAAAGAGAGAACAAAACAGAGAAATACATGTGAGTGGCTACATGTGAAGTGTTTATGCAGTAGTACTCACAGAGACCATTTGTTCAGATCCTGTCCTGGTGCTTACTTCTGTAGTCTATGAAAGTGGGGAAATAATTCATGTAAGTATTTCAGAAAATTATTTAAAATTGTTGGGATGCCTTTTTGTAATATTTACTTGTAGTCCTTTAAGACTTCACCTGGATACTTCTGTTTATCTAGTAAAAGCTTTTCACACAGTAATTTTGAGTGATTTTTGAATTTACATGTAACCGTTCTGACCCTGACTTGGAAAAGTGTGTCCTGCCGTCTTACTTGATTTGGCTTCTCACACTATGTGATATTTCAAATTCATATTCAAAAGTGGTTCTCGTGACATCATTATTCCTACAGTCCCACATTGGTTTGAATAGTATTTTCTTTTCAGATGGAAGTCTTAAGTTTTCTACTTTTTCATTTTTTCCTCCTATATATGTTGCATATACTGTATTAACTAATTAAATAGATGCATTTGACTGTAAATGGATATGGGATGTCTACTTTTGCTGTTAAAGTATATATATAAAACTTTGAAAATTTCCTTATGTAGTTAGGCTGGTAACTACATCTCTTTAGTGATTCCTGTAATACTGTGAGTCGCTAGCAAACGTACGGGGGTTTTTTTCTGTTTTTACACGCAAATTTGCAAAACAATTTTGATATTGGAAAAATGTGGCTTTTAATCAATCTTCATTGCAGTAAGAAGTTGAGATGGCACCTCAAGCTGTGTTAGGAGAAGCAAAGAATACAGGCAGAGGCATAAGTATGGAGGAATGAAAATTGCTGAAAAAGATGCACAGTGACATATTATGATAAAGTTAATAGTTAGAGGTAAGGTGAACTGTAAAGAAAAGATATTAAAGTTAAGGAGAGGATTTTCTATTCTTCTGTATTCTTCCTATTGGGACAAGGCAATGACATCTTCTGTTGAGAGAAACACTATTTTTTCAGAAGACAGTTGTATCAGAACTCCATCTCTTGACAAAGACAACAGTAACTGATTGATTTTATTTACAGTACTTGATTATCCCCTCTTACAGGTTAAGTAAAGTTGGAAGAAGGATTGGAAAAGAAGGTTAGATAGATAGAAAAAACAGAGTGTGGAGACAACATCTGAGAGCAAGTCTCTAAGTATTTGCATTGAATATAAAGAATACTTTGGCCTGGTAAAACCAACAGTAACATTACGAGCCACCTATATAAACTTCAGTTATGTATGACAGTATTGAAACTGTAATTCCGTCTTGTGAAAATGGGGATTGCAAGAGAATAAATGATGTTCAGCTGAACATCAGTCAGTCTCATGCCAGGAGCTTTAAGAAGAAGTGGTAATGGCTGCAAAGTCCCCACATGTAGTGAATGTTCAGAAGTTCAAAAGACTGATGTCAGGCAAATTTAAATGGATCAGTCCTTGAGACATTTGAGCTGTCAAAAAAAAAAAAAAAAAAAAAAAGAGGGGGAGGAGGTC
>NW_008794665.1:6163642-6187170 GCF_000699145.1 Aptenodytes forsteri
GAAAAATTTTGGCTTTCAAAAAAAAAAAAAAAAAAAAAAGTAGTGGTAGTAGTCTCATGCAGTCCTGAATTTCTAAAAATTTCAAGTCTTTGACCCTTAAAGATACTAAGTATGACTTTGTGTTGACCAACCTGTAGTGCCTGCTGTGAAATTCTTTGAATCCTTTGTTCTTTGATATTGCTTTCAGAAGGATTCAGGGTGCATTGCACAGTCACACATATGAAGTGATGAGACTATCTATCGAACTACTAACAACTTTCTCAAGTTTCAAATCTTTTCTTGGCAAACATAATTTCTTTTAAAGGTCTTACATGAACCGTTCATTACCTTCTTAACATTAAATACCATTTCAAACAATCCTAATCAAACATCCTTTGCACTGTATCATTGCATAATATGAAACATGAAGTCAGCTATTTCATATTTCTCCTTCATTATAAGTGCAGCCAGTAAAGACTTTCCATATGTGTAGATATCTGCATGCTAAATAGCAAGAAAAACAGATTATTTCTTTGCTTGAATAAAAGAAAAGCAATAGCTCTATTATCAGAGGCAGGCTGAGTGATAGCTTTATTTGGATTCCAGTCTATTAGTTCATCTCCATGAATGACCAATTATGATTCATCTTTCCAAATAGCAGTTATTTCATAAATCCTGCCAGAGAGCACAGCAGTGGAACTGAAAAGCTGTCATGGAGCTCTGCCAATAAAGGCACTGATGCAGTTACAATATATCTGCACATAATTTAATCCCCTTGTTGCATGTATTGAAGGCATGCATTCCAGTACTCTCACATTTAAAATCCTTTAATTAAGGATGCTACTCCTTGTCTCTTGCATATATTTAGAGTTCTAAAGAGGTGCTGTTTTTAAAGTATTCAAGGGATTTAATTGGACCCTTCATAGCATATAGTAAAAGTTAGCTTTTCTCTTCAGAGACCTTTAGTTTTTGCGACATAAGATGTTTATTTTACTTAGTCATTATGATAACAGGTGCTGAAGTTCTGGGATCTCCTCTTTCTCCAAGTTAACATTTAATAATTTTCTTTCCACACTTGCTTTTGCAACCTCTGTCTGTTACAGAAAGCGATTCCTTGGTTTGTCTTTACAATCAGACCCCAGGCACCCTCAACTGAGTATTTGCTTCCTTTTTTTCCGCTGGCTGAAAGGGCAGTATTGGTAATAGCAGAGTTAATTGACCAGTGAAATCTTTTTCTGCTTATGCTCTGTAGGAAAGGTAATTTCATAACTTTGAAAATACACTTTTGGGTAAGTGACAACATGCATGGCAAAGACTGTAATGGTAAAGTTGGACTTTTATGGATAATGTTAGAGAGTGAAATGCCGATCTTTTGAAATGCTTTCAGCATTTCTGGAAATTAGTCCAATAATTTCACTTTGGGGCAAATATGCAAAGCATACTTGTCAGTTTTCCATGATGATTTTTCATCATTTTCTTTCCATTCACATTCCAAATAATCCTTGAACTGTTACAAGGCAATAGTAGTGATAATACTAGTCAAACTGCATTTTGCTTCCTTAAGAGAGGCTATCATTTTGCCCTCTTAAAAAAGCTATGTAAAAGTGAAAATAAATAATACCTTTGGTTTCACAGGAGGCATTGCACGTCATACCGTAAAGCTGTCTAGGCATGTCTACCATTCTGACAACTGAAACTTGCCATAGAAAGTTTTGCACTTGTCTCTTATGAGTCTGAAGATGTATGAATGAGAAAATGATCCTAATCCTTCCTTTCATATATCCTCTGCCATAACAACTTTTTCTGTGTAGTATGTGGGGAAAAAACACTTTCATATTCCTGGCAGTGTCCTGAAAGAAATGGAAACGTCAGTGTTCTCCAGCATTTGCAGAAGATCCCCTATTGTCTCAGGACCCAATATGCTGCAGTCTGCTATTGCTACAGCGTGGTAGCATATACCACTGTTCAAACATGTTCACAGTATCAGGAAGCAAATTGAGCAATTGAAAATGTGCTCATCATTGTGAGTTAGAAGTCTATGTTTGCATACCATTTTTTCAAATCCGAAAGGTTAAATGCATTTGAGCATGAAAAAAATGTCAGAAATAAAAAGCAGAAGGGCTGCCTTATTAAAGAAGAAAGTTTAGGTTAAGAAAAAGAATGTTATAAGAAAGAAACCTTCATAACACTGCAACATCATGAAAACTGAACTGGAAATAGTCAAATAATCAGTTCATAAGCAATCCACAGTCTTGTTAGGTTACACAATACTTACAGTGAAAAGGATTGAGAGAAAATAACTGGGAAAAAATAGTTTGTATTTCTCACCAAAAGTTATTGATTGAAAACCTGAATTATTCAATATGAATAGGCCGATCAGCACTCATCTCAAAGATGCATGGACCTTAATCTACTGAAAATTATAGCAAGATTCACTTTTCTTTCAGTAGGATGAGAATCTGGCCTAAGAGGATCTAATGGTTTGCTATCCCATTGTTCAAAACTCAATATTTTAGCTCTGTAAAGGCTAAATATTTGGGCTTAGTTTCCACATATCAGACACAGTATATGCCGCTACATGTGGAGTAAGAAGTTAAAATCCAAATGTTACCTTTATTTAATGGCGAACAGTAAAGTTACAAAAAGAACAGCTAGTGAACATAGAAGACAACTTGTCAAACTTCATCAAATTTTTTATTGAAGTAGATCTCTCATTACTGTTATTTCAAGTGACTTGGTGTTTCTGAAGGAATATACTGTGATACTTTGCAACACAATTGCAGATGATGTTATCAGGCTTCACTTAGCGAGATTTAATGGAACAGTACCTTTCTCTTAGCTTTGAGCTGCTCGTGATATTTGTCGGATGTGTCGCCTGGTATTTCTCCTCCCCAGAGGGTAATTCCCACTATGGAATAAGTGATGCCCATGACAAGCAGTGGAAAGCAGTAGACCAGCACAATCACAATGACATGATACCTGCAATGAAAAAGCATTAAGCTGATAAGTGCTTTCAGAGGAGCTATACCAATGGAATGGACTGCTAGAAGTCAAGAGTGCTGCTGTAGCACAAAGCATGTTTTATATTGACTGGCTAGTCCTTGGCGTTTTCACTGTCTTTTTGAAAGTCTTGAATCGCACTGCAAATTTATTTACATTTTAATGCCAGTGCTTTATGGGGTTTCTAGTTCTGATTCTGAACTTGCACTAGCATAAATTAAGAATGACTCTATAATTATCATGATCAGTGACTGCAGAGTAAGGTATGTTTCTCCATAGCTAGCTGAATTGATTTAATTATTGCACAGCCAAGTATCCTAAGGGCAAGCTAGGCATTTTGAGCTCTAGTCTGGACCATAAATGAAAGAGGAGAATAAGTATTTAAATGGTATATTTATACAAAGGCCTTGATAAGTGTCCTGTGTTACCCAACGTACTTCATATGGCAGATCTGTTGCACATAGGCAACACAGATCTGTTGCCTATGTGCAACATAGTCATCAATGCTGATGTAAGCACTGGGAAAAAAAACCCAAAACTTCTTTTGCCTCCTGTTAGTTCCTGGTTAAATGCCATCTTCGGATAAAATCGCAGTGAATGATCAATGAAGAATCCCCAGCCGTCACTGAGAGTGACCTTACTGCCCTAAAGAGAAATATCCGTGCATGGCTCCTAAAGTGATAAAAATTATGTATGACCAGGGCCTCTTTCACCTGCCTGAAAGACAGCAAAAGGTCAAATTTGATGCTGGATGGTTACACAGGCTTTCAGCCTTGAAAACAGAGTTCACCTTAAATGCCAATGAAGACATGAAAGGGCAGATAATATTTCTATAGCTAGGCAACCACTTATTCCTAATTCTGTCAAAGGGACAAATAGGATATATTCAATTTAATTGACTGTTATTCTACACTTTCAGAAACTGGAACCAGTTATAGGTTTTATGGTTTTATTATTTGGACTGATACATGAGATAAGTAATTGTGATAGTGTAACAGAACGAAGTAGGAAAATCCAACCCTCTCATGAAGAGATCCAGAGAAAAAATCTGATTAGGACAAGGAGAGGCTAGAAATACTCGTTTTTCTGGTTAGGATGAAAAGGAAGCTTGCTTTGCATTGCATGTTCTGTCCCCATTTCTGACCATCTCTGTCTGTATGGAAGTGGCCATCTTAAGTGAAGCAAAGATGGTAAACATGCAGCATGGGATGGAGAACACTCGTAGAAGTGGAAGAGAATAAATGTGTTCCACTTATCACTTAAAATGCTCTATCTTCCTAGCTTAGAAAACTTGTTTCACATTTCTCAGTGATCAATGCTGTTAGTTATTCTGCATGCAGAGTACCTGTGTGATACTCTAGAGCTTTTGCCAAGTCCATTGCAAGTATAGACACCACCATGCACAAGTTTAAAAGAACAAAAGCTTACGTAAAATGCTGTTTTGGACCACCTGGCCATGCTACATAGCAAAGAGTTCTCCCAGGCATCACCTTGGTTTACATTTCTCAATGATCAATGCTGTTAGTTATTCTGCATGCAGAGTACCTGTGTGATACTCTAGAGCTTTTGCCAAGTCCATTGCAAGTATAGACACCACCATGCACAAGTTTAAAAGAACAAAAGCTTACGTAAAATGCTGTTTTGGACCACCTGGCCATGCTACATAGCAAAGAGTTCTCCCAGGCATCACCTTGGTTATGGAGTATAGGCACTGGGGAAAGGCCAACAGGAAAGCCAAAATCCATATGCTCCCAATGACCACCTTGGTAGCAGTTGCAGAGAGCCTAGGTTTCAAAGGATCAATAATGGCCATGTATCTGTAAAAGAAAGCAAAAACCTGTGCATAAGAAACCTTCAGAGATTAGGATGTATCTAGAATCAACCAAAACTTAGGGTTGGGAGAAGGATAAAAGCAGAGATATTTGTCTTCCTGGAGTTCTGATGGCAGTGTGCTCTTTGGGTGGTTCAGCCCCCATGAAGGCAGTGCTGGAAGAAAAAGAAGGTTCATTGAATATTATTTTAAAGCTGTGGGACACCCGGTTAACCATATGTATACCAGTAGAGCAACTATTTGTCAAAGAGTTAGTTAATCCTGTTATTGCACAACCTGATTAAAAAGCAACAATACAGCCGGATCCTCTGTTACTCTGCTACATAATACAGGGTTTACCTCTGATTAAAAAATTAACAGCCAAGCTGTCAGGATTATTAGTCATCTGTCCAAAAGCTACAGCAACCTGATAAGTCCGCATGCCTTTATTTCAGTAGACATAGACTGACTTCGGACTGTCTGCCAAAGAGCCCCAGACTACAACCGGTTCATACAGAGGCTGAGAGAGGAACCATATGAGCGTTTCCTCGGGCAATGTAGAAGCGATAAAAGCACCAAGAGAAATAGATGCATAAAGCATGAAAACATCTCATTTGCTTTCTCAGTTCCCGTGTTCTCAGGTGGGATAACAGTCTTCTTGCTGCCCTATAATTGCATTGGCAATCCATGTATGCCGATAACTTTAGAATAACATGCAAAAAATCATTAAAAAGTTTACTCTAAGTAATTACAATTTAAAAGCTTAGGAAAAAAGCGCGACAGGAAGGCATCAAGACAGACAGTAAAAGAAAAACAAGTCTTGTTTTCTGTCTTTTGATCTCTGTTATAGATGCAAGGAACAAGGGAGACAGAAATTTTGTATTTTGTATACTCCATATCACATACTTCATGCGTTTTTCACATTTTTCTTAGCGTGACTGCTGCTTTGATTTCTGGGCTAACCGCTGAATTAACGTATTTTCCACCAACTTCCCTGATCACGCTATTTTGTTTCATTTAACAATGACCAAATAATGACTTGCAAAATCATTAATCGTATTAATTAAATAGGAACACTATTCAAAATTTCTTCCACTGTAAGGGGAACGCTGATAAGTATCAGCCAGAATCACATTTAAAGAAATTTTTGTACTTCTGTAAATCCAGGGAGATACTGGCTATATGTATATCCATAATGTGTTACTGATATAGCATACTGAATAACTAACTACATGTTCTTTAATCAGACATCCTATGTTTTCCAAAACAACACAAGGAAATGGTTGTTACCTTAATATTTCGGTTCAGATCCAGAGGGTTCCCAAAGTACATTAAAACCCCCTTTTATTCATGATTGAAACACAATGCTGTTCGTGAGTTAATGTGGGAGTTAACGGATCAGCAATTTAAATCAAGAAATTTCCATGGAAGTATTCAGTGTATCTGTGCTTATTCAGGAAACCAAAGATCTGCCCTTCTGCAGTCATTGGTAGCATTGACATTCTACACTGTGTTTCCCAAACCATTGCTTTTCTGAAATCAGAATTAGAATAGCAATGATTTAGAAGCTACTCAGGAATAACCAGGGCAAGCCAAAAGGAAACTAACAAAATTAAAATATTCTTTTCTGTGTTTCCTTGTGGTTTTTTTGTTTTCATATTCTATGAAAACACCAGAAGCAGATAGAAAACTGGGATGAATATGAAAACCAGCTTGAATGTTTTACTAATGAAAGTTTTCCAGATTTCTAGGACAATGTCTGGATCAGTTTCAACAGTTTGTCATCAGTCCCAGGGATTAGTACTAATTCTGGAAGAAGCAAACTCATTGCCAAAGAATAATTATGGCCCATATACTTTCATTTTCTTCACAGTACACATGTCCAGTTATCTGATCAACTTTGACGAGATTATTGGAGTGTATCTGTAATTTCGTAAAGGTCCTCTTTGTTTCCATTGTAGGTCGCCAGCCTTCATGCCTGGTAACTGCCCTTGTCCCTCTCTGTTTCAGGTTTTAAATACAGTTAGAAAGTCACACCACGCCTATTCCAGCCTACATGTGTAGAGAAAATATTTTCAGAACTTTCCAGTATTGCTTCCCTCCTTGTGTCATTTGTACCTTCTAAAGGAATTGCAATAAGTAAAATAGGTACTATGGCTCTTCACCTACTCTTTCTCTACATTTCTACCTCATATAAAGATGGATTGGGATAGATTCAGAGACTATTTTTGTATGGAAAATTACATAGGCAGTAATAGGCATTGTATGGCAGGACTGTGGAAAAAAATCACTTTGTCTCATCAGCATTTGTAGATTTTGTGCTATTGTTGAGACTTTAGGTGTTGCTGTGGGGCTTAGAAGTTATAAAATCAGTTTGGTTTACACTCACAGAGAATGAATTATTTTGTAGGTAAGCAAGCATAAATTAGTAGATCCTATTCCAAAGTGACACTAATATGTGATTATTGTTATTTTTCTTGTCTATGTTTGTCCTTTCGACATTCATAGATAAAAAAATTTCAAAGACATTCATAATGTTTACTTTTTGTGTTCTCATCTTCTGCCTTGGCTTTAGATCACGAGAACCGTTAGGTGACTGCTTGGGTATGTGCTTCCAAATCCAGGCAGGATTTGAATTGAAATCCATTGAAATCAATGGATAAGCTGCCACCGATTTGAATCAATCCTTTTTTTGATGAATAATTTCTGTTCTGCTGCAATTAGAAGAGTAGCACTCATTTAAAATGAAGGAAGGTACGACATGTCCTAATTGTTACAGTACACACCTAGGTTCTAGGCAGACTTGCCCAAGATTTTTAGGTACAGACATTATCTACAAGACAATTAGAAAAATATTAATAAGATAATACTTCTGATAAGAATTTGTGCAAGTAATCTTCTGCATCATATTTATCTGCTATGGCAAACAAATTTCATCCAAGATATTCCTACTTTTTGGAAATGTCATTCTTGAGAGATGGGTAATTATAGAATAGATATTTGTTTTAGCAAAAATAACTCAATGTATAGATAACCACCAAATATGTGATAAATCCAACATCTGCCATCATAGTGGTACTCAGCCTCTAGTAGACATGATAACTGTGCTAATAACTTAAAACATCTAAATGCTGTTAGAAACAGTGATCTAAAACAACTTCAGTTATGAATCATCAATTTCCACATCGAGAATATCAAGCCTATTAATTTTGCATTGTTTTTACTGCACTTACATATTTTTTCCCACAGGGAAATTAGTTCCTCTCTCCTTTACCTGCTTTTTGTTTTTTTTCAGCTAAACTGGTGCTTTTGGTATTACATACTAACTATGAAATGGCTTTATTCAAGTGCTGGGTATCTTGTCCTGAGAAAGCAGCAGATCTCATGAAAATGTACATCGGTTGGATTGTTGCACTCTACCTCCTAGTTCCCTTCTCCTCCAAAGAGTAAGTACAACTTGGTAATGAAGGTAAGTTTGGAGTCCTGTCTTTCAAATTGAGCTAGCTTGAGCATGGGCTGCCAGATACTGTCCAAAATGCTTGATGATCTTTACCTGTAGTAGGTGATAACCAATAAACAAGTCATCATTTTCACATGCTCGTGGGAGTCTTAAAGCATCTCCTCCTAGCCTGGAATCATTCCTTTCAATTGCTAGTTTTCTTCAGATTGCACATTGACATTATTTTGTGTGCTATTGTCAGATTTCTATTACATTCACATTGTTCTTATTCCCAATAGGTACCAGCAGTAATTCCCTTTGGCTAAGGTAAGGTTCTGTTGTTTTATCACACTGTCTGGTGACTGCCCATTAAAGATGTGGATTGTTTGTGTGAAATGACTCATACAGCTGTACCGATGGAAATGTTAACTATTGGCTGTCTGAGTGAGGTAAGTCAAAGGACAAGGATCAGATGAAAAGCAGGCTACTTGTCTTTCTGGTTGAAATTTGAGTGATAAGCCAACAGCCTAGCTTTTGCACAAAACAGATTACAAAAATGTAGCAGGCAGTCATTCTAACAAACAAGATGGGGAGGAGCTGGAGGAGCCTTGACCATTCCCTCAATAATGCCTTCGTGCAGGAAGGACTTAGCTGACCAGAGAGTATTGACAGCTCTTTACTACTGAGCCTTTGATAACAAATCTAATTTATTCTAATTTGCCAGTACACTAACAATTACAATGAAGTATCTAACTTGTTCCTTAAGTGGCTTTTCTTAGAAACAAAATTGCTTAATTAACACAGTGAGATATTGCTTTATAGCTGCAATTGTTACACTCACTCAAATTTGTCTTATAAGTTTGGTAGCATTTTCCTAGAGAAGCCATCATTGCCATAATTAAGGATAGTGGAAAATGTGGAATGACTCTCAGTTGCAGGTTAAAAAACACCTCTGTAGTTGAGCTGTTTCTGGGTGTTAATCTCTGTAGCCAAAAGAAGCCCAGAAGAGAACTGAGTCCTTCCTGCACTGTTAGCGGTCATTTGCAAAGGAGGCTTAGCCACTCCTGCCCATAATATTGTTTGCTGAAAATGTCATCTTGCCATTACTGGTACCTAAGTGTGGTGGAGTTGTTTGTCTATCTCTTTAGCCTCAACCTGAAGGAGCAGTAGCTAATTTTTCAGTTGGCCCTTGCCTTTGATCTCTGTCCATTTTGGCCAGGGTGTTTCCATCAGGAAGGAAAGCTCCTGCTAGCACAGGCTAGAGGTTCCATGCTTAGTTGTTGCTCAGAAAATTAGTGAGGTGAGGAGGCTAAGTATGGGATAATGTGTATGTATGATGCAGGATATTGTCCCTGTATGTTCCAGTTACCCACAGCTGACAACTGTTTGTCGTCTTTCATGGTGTAGCTCTGTCATTAGGGGTCATTTTCTTACTCTGTTTGATACCCTTACGTATATTTTGTGTGGCAAAGTGCCAGTTACAAGGGGGACCAGCAGACATGCTGTTGAAGAATATCTTAAGTTTTACTGAATCTTTAGGTTGTGAAATAATCAACTATAAGAACATTTTGATTCCAGTAAGTTAGCCTCTATGGTAGCGTTATGTATAGGCTGCTGTGCTACTTATTATTTGAGGCTGTATTGCTTGAAGTCCCTATTCCCTATTCTCTGGACTCTCTAGACCATAAACAGAGCCCCTAGGTTCTATTGTATATGGGATGAGTTATTTGACAACCTGGCAAGGTAGATATCTAGCTGGCCAACTTGGCAACAAAACCTACTTTTAAGGTGTCCTGAAGTGAACTGCCTTCATTATAATACTAAAAAACACACCCACAGGTCAAGAAGACCCTTGCCCAGGTGAAGACCCTTCCCCTGTGCAAGCGTAGTAACAGAAGGGAATGACATAACCGATATTATAATTATATGTAAATCACTGTAATCATACATATGATTACATAATCATATGTAACCAATCATTGTAACTGGGAGTGTACTACCTTATAATTTTTGTGTATAAATGTAACGGCGATCTAGCCATAGGTTTGCTTGATTTGTGGAAATTCCACCTTGCACCCGGCGCCACAATAAAGAATGCCTGCTTTCTAAAACTCCAAACTGAGTCCTAGAGAGTTCATCATCTGCCGATTTACGGTAACAATGCTGTCTGAATTGTGCACTGAATGGTGCTGAACATGGTGTAGAAAAAAAGAGGATTGTGTGAGTAGGCCAGGAATGAAAGGGAGAATGATGAGATACAGGATCTGGAGCAAAAGCAAAAGAACTGAGACTGGAGAACAGTTTGCTGAATGCAAAAATAGGAATAGAAGTGAAACAAGAATAATGAGAAACTAATAGGAGGAGAAGCAAAGAAAGGAGAACTGTAGAATAATAGCAGATAGAAATTGGGTTGAGAGAGGAGAGACTAAGAAAGGAAACTGGGGTGATGTAAAGGCAAAAGACATATGAGAAAAATCAGCTCTAGTGGACCAGAGATTCCAAGATAAGTAGAACTGGTAGAAAAGCACAATGTTTTGACAGCAAGGCTCTGTGGTGGCAAGCCCTTTTCCCTCTGCAGGTGTATGGGAGAGAACTCCCAAAGAGTTGTTCTCTCTGTGGTCAGCCAACCTGCGTGCAAAGGGAACAGATGGACTTCTCTGATGCTCCCATGTCATCTGTCTTAACGACTGTTCTGCTTCTCCACTGTTCTTTCAAGTGGCCTGAACTTATGCAGTCCTTCTGAAGTCAGCGAAAGTGGCGAGTGCTGAGGCCCTCATAGGTCCACTGTATTCTGTGGTCTTTATACACAGACCTTGGACCTCCCCACACCTCTGTCTCTAAGGACACTGAAAGATGGTAGGCATTTGAGCTGAAGGAGGACTTACAATGACTACAAGCAACTGAAGACTTGTTACACCGCTGAAAAGAGTTCTGTAGCCACACAAACATTATTCAGCAGGGTGCTGTGCCAATTTGCTTTGCATTCTTTGGACATTTACTGTTCAGTCAGTCACCAGGCTGGAGCAGTGGGACCCCCTGCCAAACAAAGGGCTCTGAACCCTCACTGAGGTCGTTTGATTTCAGGATCGGACTTCTAATGCTTTCTCACTCCAGTGGGAGCTGCTGATAATGCCACAGATAGCTTGTTCCACACAATAAAGCAGGGATGCTGAATCTAAAGTACATATCAACTGCAAAGAATTAACTCATTATGCTCATTTATCACAACAAGCAGAAACCATTATTACCCCATCCAACATAAACACTAACACTTGGAAGGTAATTATAAAATGGAATATGCACATTTAGAAATTTAGGGATGTAAAGATGTGCAGGTAGAGACTCAAGCCAACACTTGCAAGAATGTAGATTATTCAACCTCTGCACCATGTTCTATGTATTACTCTAAAGCATTTTTAGGTAGCATTTTAGTTTCATCACTAGAATCATTAGCACATGATTTTGTTTGCTGTGATCATGCTATTATCCCACTGTCATCGCTTTTCTTCCAGCTTTGGCTTGTGTTAGTCTTTGTCCCTAGCTAATTACTGCTGAAGTCAGCAAGAGTCTTTCCATTGAAGTTAATGAGAAATCAGTCAGGCTGCAATATATAATGGCTGCTGCATCATGGTGTGCTTGCTGCAGCGCTCTTTTCCTTCAAGACTGTTTTCTTATCTGCTGGGGCCAGAATAGATCTAGTTTCCTTCAGAACTGCTCATTTTGGCTGGAATCTACAATTTACTGTTTGGTACTTGTTTCTGGAGTTCATCAAATCAAGAAAATCTGTTTTCTCTGAAATGATAATAGAGACAGTCCTAATTTGAATAACATTGATAAACTCTTTAAGCCAATGGTTATAATGACAGCATAATCACGTAGCTCTGTTACAGTTTGCAAATAACATAAGAGACAAATAGCTGGTAAGTACTATAAAAGCTTCTGAAGTTTGTGTATTATGGTCCTGACAGTAGAAATGATAAAAAAAAAAAAATCTTAATTTATCTTTTTGTAAAACAGCATACACTGACTAATAGAGGCAGGAAAATCTTCCCTCTTTAACACGTTATTTAGAAAATTGTAGCAAAAATGCATAAGTTGTTTTAAAAACAAAACTATGTTCAAAATTGGATCCTACAAATGCCCATCTGGAGACACAGTTGGAACCCTTTAATCATCCTAAGTGATTTGTTTCACCTGTTTACAGTATGTTTATAAACTCAAATGGGGGAAAAAGTAATCAATTCAGCCCCAGATTGTAACAGGAAATTGGGACTTGACAAAGGAAGAGACTGAGAGAAAATCAGAATGCTTGCATAGAAGTGGCTCGTCGACAGCAGAGTGCACTTCCTTCAGGAATGCACAGATGCTGTTATCCCCTCAAAACAGAAGCTGGTTTTGAAACTTTGTATTTGGAACCAAGTGGTAATTAAGAAACTTAGGTAGGGAAATTGCTATGATTCCCTGTCCTTATTTAAAACATTGTTGTGGAAAATCCTACAAAAGGTCTCTGTAAGGTAGATACAGTAAACTAAAGAGGATGGAATGAACTGTGGGATTTTAGAGGCATTTTTTGTATGATGAAATCCAAATCTTTAACTTTTGCATTCTTTAATCTTTATCTTCTACCTACTAGTGCAACGCTCCGTTTTTTCTTGTGGGAGTGGTCTGTATTCATTCATTTAGACTGACTTTCTCTGCAGCAAGAGTGGCTATGGGCATTTTTGTAGGACTGCCTCTGACTGTTGAATAAGACTGGTTTTGGTGGCCAGAAGGATCTACGGTGAACAATGTTACTGTTAGGCAGTGATCACCTTAAAGCTAACAGCATAAAGAAAGAGTGTATGACAGCATGATAGATAAACAAACACATTGTACATTTGAGAGATCAGTGGGCAATATCCCAGCGGGATAATGTGGCCTCGATTTTTACCCGGAGGCACATGTGCTGCTCGTGGAGAATGGCTGTCGTGCTTTGAGCAGGGGGTAACACTGCAGTTTTTCTGAAATCAGGACTAGCGTCCAATGCCTTGCTTTTGGGTACCTCTTAACAGAAACCTTAAAACAGGAATATTGAAATTCTTCAGTATAGCTGAGTTCTCATAAACAGTGCAATGCTCTCTACTTGAGGAACATTTTGGTAACTGGCAATGGGCTAGATTTTTATAAGTATGTAATTAATTTTACACAACATATTCTGTACCTATGCATACTGATAGAAAAGGGATAACACTTTTCTTTGGTCTGTCTCATAAAATGATGGACTAACTGACTTCCCCTGACAGAAGTACTTCTGTTTCTTCTGTTCGTTGAATACGATCTACCTGGGCTATCAAGGACCAATATCAATGCAAATTCTGCAAAAACAGCTCCATTGGCACAGACTACACCCCACTCTGTTATTGCCTACATTTCTGACACTGTCATCTGAATGGCTTCCTTCTTGTTTCTGCAGTTATTTTGAAATAATTTTATTTTAAGTAAACACAAATATGTGAATGATATAAATTTCTCTCCTGGTTGGTAAATCAGTCAGAAATACATGCATATAGGCAGTAATATTAAAGGAAAAAAAAAGAAAACAGAAAAATCCAATCCTTGGCTATCTTTGAAAAGTAGTCAGGCTACATTACATAGTAAACCACAGATACATCTTTTAATAGTTTTCATTAAGCTATAAATAAGGGCACTGAGAAAATGTATTTAAGGCTAAGACTCTGCCTAAAAGGAACTTCTTATTTGAACATATGGTTCAAACTTGTCAGATCTTGTTTCCTGCCTGGAACAAGAAGACTTGGGGCTAGTCACTGTTGTAAATGTTGCTTATATTCCTCAAGGTATCGGCATATCAACCTCATTTTTTAGACTGCACCTTTTGAAAGCAGTTTGTTAAATAGAATATTTACTCAATGCAAAACAAAGAGGAAAAAAATAGCTGTTATGCCTATATTTATTCCCAAACTGTCTCACTATGTTATCAATAACATAACTTTGACATGAATTTTGACCAAAACCCAAAAATATTCTGTCTTTTTGCCTGATCATTATGAGTTTGTACCACAGCAAGAAATGAATTATTTTTCCTATGTTTCTGACAGTCTGAATCTTGTAGCCATTGCATCAGGATGTTCTGCAGAAACTATTTCACCTCTTTTTTCAGAAAGAGAGAGAATTGTCAAACCCAGAAAATCATTTTAGGCCCCCAAGTCATAAAGAGTCCTTTATGTTTCACCTCTTGATTTTTGAACGCTTAATGCTCTCCTGTTCAACTTTTTCTCTCCAGTTCTGAGGACTAGTATTTTTCAGAGGGCAGCCTAGATAGTGGAATCCAGAAATATGATGTGCTTCATCTTAAAATACAAATTGGGAAACACAGAGAAACAGGGATTTCCTGTTTGAATTCTATAGTTTGACTGGCAAAGTAATAATAGTAATAATAGTGATAATTTTAAAAGAGATCTTGCATTTTTCCCTTCATGATATGCAGTGACCAAGGCTGATTCATGAAGTCATGATTATGAAGTCATCCATTAGTTTGGAAAAAAAGCTGTATTGAACTTTAGTTTAGGGATAGGGCTGTTTTGTGTAGTTATGTGACACTAGAGGCATCTTCATCCATTAACGTTGGGCAGAATCCAATCTTTAGAAAGGATTAGGTCAAATCCATTTGTTTTCTCTTTCCTAATAATTTGTTAAAAAAAAGTTATGTAGGTCTTTTTGATGCTATTATGTTGACCCATGTTGAGCAGCAGTAAGCCTTGTATTTTGTTTTGCAGTAATGCAGAACATTAGTGTATCATAAATGTAATTTTATTTACATTTGTATAAAATATTGGCATATATATGTCATTCTTTGCAATTACTTTTGCATATAAAGAAATCTAATATATATGTAATAGCTCTTCAAAGACCAAAAGTTTGCTGGCATACTAGGAATAAAAGAAATGGTAAGATGTGAATAGGATCAGCAACTACTCACCGTCGCTGTTAGAATACCTTGTTTAATTCCAGAGCAGTTGCTTTTACAAAGAGTTAAACTTGTTGAAATGCGAAAATCATTATGGAATTGCTGAGAGAAAAATAACTGAGAAAGTCGTACTGTAGATGTGCTAATACCAGGAAAAAATGCATACAAATATACTAAGTGCTCTACTGAAGGCATGTTATTTCATGCTACATTGCTACATCTCCAAACTGCCACTTTAACCATGAGATATCTGCAGAGAATTTCTAGGCCTGCACACAGAACTGGTTGTATAATGAGGCAATCTTGGGATTGGAAATTAATTGCCAGCATACATGAACCACCTCTTTTGCATGCTAAGAACTGGTAGGAGGGGACAGTGGGTCTTCAATGGCCAGGGCCAGATGGCTTAAATTCTGCCTAAGTTACTGTCTTTAATATGTCCAAGAACTGTACCACAGCCAATAGTCACAGATGAAGTTAAGACACATGACCCTTTAGGATCATGCACTGACCAGTGGCAAGGGCGTATTGGCTCCAGAACTATCCCCTATTCAGTTTATGTTAGGCTATTTTAAAAGTTCATCCCCATAAGGTAGCTAAAGAAACTATTGCACTGGAAGCAATGTAACTGTGGTACTGTGCAGCATGAGCTACAGCAGAGCGAATGAATGAATGCCCATGAAGCAGTACAGTGTAAAATCTGTGCTGCTTCTGATACTTGAGCTGGCTTGGTTAACGCCACCTGTGGCATCTCTGCAGTAGACTGCAAACAGCCTGTTGGAAAAGAAGCAGAAGGCAGGGGAAAAAGACCACTGGGAAGGGGGGGTCAGAAGTGTGAATAAACCTGCATAAATTTGAGTCTATGGTCAATGACCAGGTGGTCATACAGCAGTCTTGGACACTTTCATCCTCAGCTCCAGAGGCAGCAGTTCTGTGGAACTGCCTGCTCCACAAAAGCCTGTGTCAGTCCAGTAATTTCACAGTGCACACAATTTAGACAACACGGCCTACAGAATCAGATGTGAAAGGAAACATGTACTGCCCCTGACTGCTGCTCAGTGATGTCTAGAATCACAGTGACTCATTCATACTCTGTGAACATTTGGATGTTCTAAAACAATCAGCGGAGCATATCACGACATACTTTTTAGTGAGTTGCAACCCATGACCTTTCAGTATTTTGGGATGTTAACAATTTCTACTGGAAAATCATCTGATATGATCCCATCATTTCAGTTCCCTCAGTAGCTTTATCCTAATTTGTAGCTTCTTTTTTTTTTTTAATTTTTAAATAACATGAATGTGTAAGGATGAGTTTACTGGGTCAAAACTAAAGCAGAGTGTCCTGTCTGAAGCACTGGCTGAACTTTTGCAGAAGGCAAATGGGAACCAAAGTTTTAAAAAATGTCCACGCAGCAGATATATGCCCTGGAATAGGGCAGTCTGTACATCCAAGGACATTCCTTGGGATTCACTTTGACCCTCAGTTTTGCTCTTGACTCTGCAGAAGTGTTCTGCAGAGGTAGTGAGAAAATGGTTAAAGGTACTGAATGCATCAGGTGTGACCTGGTATAAAAGGGAAAGGAATAGCAGTGTGAATAAGGAAGGAGGGATAGACTGCTCTTCTGTTTGTTTTACACGATCCTCCCTGGTACTGCAGAGAGCTCACCTAAACACAGCTGTGGCATTGTTCACTGTGTTCCCCCCCAAGGGAAGATTTTGATTTGTCTTTGGGGGCAGGTGAGCATGGAAGATGTGGTGGGGTGGAAATTGTGATTTTTTTCAGGTGATTTTCAGACAAGAAATAGATCAGAGTGAATAACAGTAGTAATTGACTCACTTCTGAGCACCAGTGTCTCACATTGCTAAACCAAGGAAAATATTTCCAATACGTTTGTATCTGACCATTGCACTCCAGTCAGTGTGGAGCAGAGCTATTCTCCACTCACTCCGGAAATGCACCCTTTGGATTTCCCAAGGAATTATATTCCCCTTTGTTTCCAGTTTCCTAGCATAAATTTAGGAACTTTCAAGGTAGTAAGTGCTACATGTCCGTGGATGTTTTTGTCAGAAAAATGAAAAAGCCTTACTCAGAGCATCCTAGTAACTGCTCTGCTAATGACATGATCAGCTGCAGCAATAACAGTTAAATCCTCAGCATCAACTAAAAACCCCTTATCTTTCTGAAAACCTCAGGCTAGATGAGAATCTTAAGCTAAACCCAAATTGACAATGGAAGAAATCTTTGCCTGGTTAAAGATAGTATCACTGGCTTTACACTACCTCCTCTATTATTAATGGAAAGTAACAGTTGGGAACAAGATACATCACTGGCAGGAGGAAAGCGTACTGATTTCCTCCTGTCTTCACCCATCCCTGGAGCAGAGAGGTAGAGGAGTTGCTAAGAATCCCATTTTCTCTTTCATTTTTAGCTTTACGGAACAGAAATGCATCTGGTTGAGAATGCCACCTAAAATTTGCAACTAGTAGGGCCAAACGAAAAGCATTATTATGAACTTGTCCACAGCACAGACAAAAGGTACAACAACGTTTCCCAATCTTTGCACCTGGAAATGAGAAATAACGTTTCAGAAGATGGATTGAACCTTATAAAATCTTAACTACCATCACCGGAAAGTGCTGCAGTTCTGCCAAGTCAATTCAGGAAAGATGCATAACATGATTTGAATATGTAGAAAGGAGTTTTGTGAGTAATTTCAGTGCATTGCTAAAAGGAATAAAAGATCTGAAGTACAAAGTGATCTGTTTTTCTGAATGAAAATTCAGGAATTTATTGGATTTCTAAAGCACGGGGTAAGTTATCTCTCCAGTACAGCAAATGTGAAAATGATCATAAAGAAAGGAACATTTCCTGGGAGAGACTCACAGCACCTTCTGAGAAAGGTGGTCCATCAAAGCTTCTCTGTTGGAAACTTGACAACTACATCTCCCCTTTACAGAGACTACAGCTGTCCTATTCCATTATTGTCAAGAGCACAAAGGTAAAGTTTTTCCCTGTCCTGTTTTCTTTCACAGTCACAAAGGCTTGTTTTGCTGCAAGTAATCAGAAAAAAATCAAGCACTTTGAAACCATGTTCTTACCAGATGTCTGGATATGCACAGATGGCAATGTAAATAGTCTCATTAGTTAAAATCAGGAGGAACCAAGCAGCTCAGAGCTGTCTGTGAGAAGAGCTATTTAAAACAGAGTCTGAAGTGATTTCTGAGGAGGAGGCGAATGCCTCTGCCAGCTGCAGAAATACAAAGAGGAGGGAAATTTGAAATCCTCTCCCTTCACATGCAATCTCTACAACTCCTCATCAGTATGAATTAGATGACATTGACTGAGGGACAGATACTGTTTTCACAGGTGGGAAGCAAAACCCTGAGCAATGGCTGCTGTTACAGAATTAGTATTAAAAGATGGAGCACAGAGAGCAGCTGAAGTAGAACAGAGGGAGGAAGTGTTTGTTGTAAAAGAAAGCAAGAGAGTAAAACCAATGAAAGGCTGAAGAAGAAAGACCAAAGTCAGGGAGAAAAACTGTGTTAGGGAGAGATCTTAAAGAAGTACAGAGGAGCACGATCGATGAACTATTGAGGGCTCTGTCTCTCATCACTTAATGATTGTTATCTCTGTATTTTTATTTCAGCAGAGAATCTGATCTCGATCTCTCATCCCTAAACTTTTCCTCTTTTTTCTCACCTGTCCACAGCTATCGCTGTCATGGAGTAGATGCTGGCGAAGACAGCTGTGATTGGGAAGAAGTTGTGGAAGCGGCAGTAAGCCTCTCCAAAGTACCACTCGCTGTGCAGCGCGTAGATGAAGTTGATGAGAGTATTGAAAGCAGCCATGGAGGCATCGGAGAAGGCCAGGTTCACCAGGAAGTAATTGGTCACCGTCCTCATGTGCTTGTGAGCCAGGATAATCCAGATGACAATGAGATTTCCAAAAACGGCCACTGCCACCACACCACCATAAGCCAGAGACCACAGGGCAATGCGCCAAGAGGGTTGCACAAACTGATTGGAGAAGTTGGCTGCTGAGGATGCTACAGGGGAAGAAGCATTTCCCAGTGCCTGTCCCCAGGGATCGCCCACTGCAGCAAGGCTCACGTTCCACCTGTTGCTCATGCTCACGTTCCAGTTGGCTGTGGGGACAGAAGTCATCTTGGACGTTCCTCTCCTCTCTTCCGGGAACGATGTGACTCTCCCACCTCCCTCTCCCAACTCTCCAAATTCCCCACTAACAGATAAGAAGAGGAAAGAAGAAAAAAAGGAAGTAAGGTGGCACAGCAGGTACTGGGAAGGAGAGATCTGTCAGGAAAAGCTTTGGCTACGGTGTTCAAACTGTTAGAAATGCTGTACCAGCTGAGTCAGGAGAGCTACGTCTGGGTAGAACAGCATCCCATTCCTCCTCTGTACAGCCACCTCTTGCTTTTGGTTTTGCTGAAGGAGAAAGGGACTGGGAGCCAAGGCACATTTTATAGGCTTGTGAGTTCCCAGCGTCATGAAAGGAGTGGAGCGATAAGCTCTGTCAGCTGGTAAGATAACACCTCTTTCTCTCTGTTCTCCCTCCTCCCCTTTTATTTCATTCATTGCCAGCAGCAGGCACTTTCAGGAGCTGTGGAGAGCGCCACCGGAAAAATGAATTCTCGTCTTGTTTTTGTTGAGAGATTTGTTTTATATTGCCTTTCTTTAAGTTTCATTATTGCGCTTCCTTTTCAAATAGTCTTTTTACCCTGCCTTTGCAGGGCTAATTAGCTGGCTTAGTTGAACAACCCAGGACTGAGACTGTGTTTTATTAAAGCTGTTTCCAGATGAATTTATGAATTTATTCCAGATGAATTCAGATCTGTTTTTTTTGCTGCTGTCTCTTCATTTAGTACACGCTTTCCTTTTAACCATTCTGTTAACTACAGATTTGGAATAGTGACCTCTTTCAGATAAAGAAATACATCCTGCTGCTCCCTAATTTCACTTTTCAATCTATAATATGTAATTGACATGAAGAAACATTTACAAAATTGAAATGTGACTATCTTTTTCTTACAGCACTAACTTTGGTGCCTGTAAAGCCACTTGCACGTTCAGCAGACACTGATTTTTGTTGAAACGTTTTGCAGCCCCAAACATAGATGTCTTTAAATATGGGTAAAATGGTAGGGGTTTTTTTTCTTTGTATCTTTGAAAAAAAAGTTTTTTTAGTTCTTTTTACTTATTTGCATTCATAGATGTCTAAATATGGGTAAAATGGTAGGGTTTTTTTTTCTTTGTATCTTTGAAAAAAAAGTTTTTTTAGTTCTTTTTACTTATTTGCATTTATTCCACACTTAGTACTATTATTATTTTGAGCAAACAATAGTTTTATATGCAGTGATTTCTATACTGGTAGAAAAGGGTATATGAGGAAATTTAACACCTATGTTTTCACATCCAAGAAATCAGTTTTCTTGTTAATATGTTAACAGCAACTGTCACTGGGAATGCATGCTTTGTGCAAGAGTTGATTGCAAGGGACTTCAACTAACAAACCTTTGTTATTCAATAGGCTGCAGTCTTTAGGGAGGAAATGTGTTTTAGTGCTGATCTGCTCCATGCTTCAACAATTTAGAGCTACTACTTGTCATCAGCAGAGATTTCAACTGTATCACAGCAGTGGGAGCTATTCAATACCCCTATCAGCAATGACACATTCTACATTTTTTTAAACAAAAGCTTCATACAAAAATCAAATATTCCTGTGTGCCACTTCCTCCCTGCTGTATTTACCCCGTGGAAGTAGTGTCTGCACTTTAATTGTCAGGTCTTCACTGCAGTTTTAATTTGAATGACTGCAACTGTGGCCATTTCTATATGCTTCTCAGGTCTTACCAGCTGACATGATCTTAAGTTAGCTTAAACTACAATGAACTGTAGGATGTATTTCTCTGCCTTTTGGGCATGTATAGAGGTGACTTTGGGAAGGCAGTGAAGAATAAGCAGTTGAGTAATTCAGGTGCACTCTCCTGGTAAAATCAGTGGGGTGCTGGCCAGAGGATTAGTAGCTAGGGCCCCTTGTTGTATCATATTGTCCAAATTAGGCCAGTGGGATAGACTGTGAGAATCCCATACCTGGGCAAAGAAATCTGATTTGTAATAAACGATCTAAGTCACAGGCAAAATCCAAGTAAGAAATTGAATTAACTATGGTAAAGAAAATCTCTGTGAGTCTGAGTGTTGAAAGAATTCAAATGGTGGTTCCAATGAGTGAGGAATACTGGACTGACTAGTTATAGCAGAGACTTGGACACTCAACTCGACTCCAGAAGCTTCACTCAAGCTTTTCATATGGCTATGAGCCAGAAAGCACAAACCCAGCCCTGTGCCCTACCTTTCCATCTTTATGCCCAAACTAGGAACTCCAGACTGTATCCTTTCACTAAGCTGATGTGTTTTCCACATTCCCAGACCAGCTGCCCAAGTCCTTGTGTCCCACGTGCTTCTGTTGCTTCCACCCAGCTCTCCCAGCCTCAGCTCTATTACTCCTTTTCCTCAGTTTCAGCAGAGACACAGGGACGTTACTTCTTGCACACAGTACTGCTAGGCATGCAGCAGAGTGCAAACCTATAGGAACAGCACACAGTATAGCACCTGCAGTAACTTCCCTTGTATAGAAACATAAAGGACCTGTGTTTGAACTATTCGCTCTGCATAGTTCATGGAGTCACATTCTGGTCTTGTGTGCAAATTCTGTCTCAGTGGTGAATTCCCCTAAAAAATGTGCAATATGCAGTAGTTCTGCACCAATGCTGCAAACTAGGGGCTGTATTTTGACTTTGAGAGCAGGAGTCTAATTTCTTGTTCCTCTTCTCTCACAGGAATGAAGCTTGTTCTAGCTCTCTGTCTTGGAAAATTGCTTGCCATTGCATACCGCGTGTTCTGGAGAGACCATTCCCATATGTATTTCCCTAATCCTCTACAGTGGCCCCAAGGGAAATTGTTCTCCTCAATACATTCCTAGTCACAGTGTGAGAAGTTAGTACAAGTCAACACCTCATTATGCAAGCAAAGCTATCAGTAAATCGAGTCCTTGAGAATTACTTTAAACAAAAATCAGGAAGCTTTTTGTATTCTGTGTTTGTGAAATGTCAGTCAGACCACCAACACAGTATGTGAACAAAAGTGTCTGCTTTGCAGTGTAGAAATGAAAGTATCATTGATTCCTGTCTTCCTCTTCAGGGGTACCCTGAGGAAACTGAGGAAATATTCCACTCCTGTAGGGAACTTCTTATATACTGTGCTCTTCCCCATCCCCTCTTCTCCACGCATGAGAAGAGAAACTGTGGTGTACCATTAGCATAGCTCCATAATGGACAACCTAGATTTTTCATCAGTTGCTGCTCAGTAAGCTGGATGTTATCTGTTGTGTTGCGGCAGGTATCCAAATCTGGCAGAAGAGGTGGCTGAGTATCTGGAGCTGTTTTGCTTTGAGAAATTGAACACTGAACAGCGCAGGGCAAATATTGGGCAACTGGATCAGCCTCCCATGAGCAACATTTACAATTCCTTTTGGAGATGACTGTAGAAATTTGCTAGAATAAATTCCTCTGTGCTCTAGCTTTCATTCTTATTGAAACCCTAGAGGAGCAGTCTGATACAATCAATTGGAGCAAAACCAGGCCCTCCTACATCCAAAAGACTACAGCAAAGAAATACGTTGACCTGTGCTTTAGCACCTGTCTTGCTAGCATTTTATTTAACTAATTAAGGAAAGAGGTCAGGCAGCCAGTAACTGGCTCTTGCCTAGACAGGAAATTCCCTTGGACAGTGAATTCAGCTGTGCTTCTCCATCAAAATTTGTGTTGATTATACATGTACTGATTGAAATTTGGTCAGCTGAAGGTCATCAGCATTCAGTTTCTCAAATAAGTGCCACAGCAGCTTTGGTGAAAACATTTGTATTAATAACTTCTGTGTAGCAAAACCTGCCTGACTGGTTTTTTTTTTCCTTATGGAAAGGAGCAGTACAAAAGACAAAGATCTGTGGTTTTTCTCAGTCTCTTCTAGAAAAATACAGTAGTTGTAGAGGCTAACCATTCTCGCATTTTCTTCTGAAACTGTTACAGGTACATGATTTCTTATGTTAACTTTTGCCCATTCCAGCCTATACATATTCATAGTGGGAATGTTTCATTTTCTTCTAGGTAAGACTGTACTCAATTTTAGAGTGCCTGCTTTCTGGTCATCTGCTATTTGCTGTTGTCTTTCGCCCTTCCACTGATAGCTACTTCGTGCTCATCATAGAATAGTTTGGGTTGGAAGGGACCTCTAAAGGTCATCTAGTCCAACCCCCCTGC
>NW_008794665.1:6188164-6191509 GCF_000699145.1 Aptenodytes forsteri
GGGTGTGACCATCTAAACAATTCCTCCCTTGTACAGTCAGCTGTGGTTAAACTTGTGGCTATTAGCAGTTCCCCATTCCCAGCTTCACAGAAATACTTAGAAATGTGAAAGAAATATCCGAAGCGTGATCAGGAAAGTAGCTGTAATTGTAGTTCTTCCTTTGTGTTATATAGCTTGAAGCTATTTTTT
This sequence comes from Aptenodytes forsteri, assembly GCF_000699145.1. Lineage (NCBI taxonomy): Eukaryota > Metazoa > Chordata > Aves > Sphenisciformes > Spheniscidae > Aptenodytes > Aptenodytes forsteri. The sequence continues at coordinate 6,188,354 of NW_008794665.1, forward strand.
CACATTTCCAGCAAAATGTTTCCTACTGAGCCCAGAGCAGAAGATAAGATCTTGACTTAGCACCTTGACTACAAGGTAGATTTAGAAATTATTCTATTCTTTGCTGTTTATGAGACTATGATTTAATCTTCTACAGGTCTTCTGGTGTACTTGAAGTTTTCATCTGAAGACACTCTTCCACTAAATTCATCTGTGCACTCTACAATACATCTATTTAGCATGAGTGCTAACTGCGTCATTGTTAATCACAGCAGTTCTGTTTCACAAGATCTGTCTTCTATGGTTCCTTTCTTTTGTATATAGCACCGAGGGCATTGCTACGTTTGCTTTTGGTTTTGGATTTGCTTGCTTGATTAGGTTTAGCCTGATGACCTCATTCCCTGCCTCCTTCCTCCAGGCCCCAGCTGGAAGAGATGATCCTTCAGCAGCAGCTTTGGTGGTCCAAATCTTTTCTTCAGCTTAGATATCTCCTGTTCATCAGTCAGTCGTGCAAAGCTTTAGCTATGGCAGGAGAATTTTTGCAATTTAAGGGTGCTCAACACTGTCCTATTTATTATAGCTGCTTGTTAGCATTGTGCTGCTGTCATGACAATGTCAGCCTACCTGGATTTTGAAAAGGTTGCTTTTATTTGTGTAGCTTAAAACACAGCTGGAAAACTCAGTTTGAACTTGGTTTCTGGTTATTGCTTATGAATGCAGAAGTCTTCTTCCTGGCACCAACTCAAAATGACTCAGTAGGACATCAGGCAACTTCACAAGCATGTGAGTAAGGATGTTGCGGCAAAGGGGTAGGCCAAAACCAGAAGTACTGTATGTGGCTCTTCATCATAGCTAGAGGGGGCCAGAAGGGTGGGGACAGTCAGAGCCAAAGAACTGATTAGAGACAAGTTTTCTTCTGGAATATGATGCTGAGGTACAACTTCACTGAAATTATTTTTAGAATAAAGTAAATCTCAGCAGGTCTAGGGATGAGTTATGGGAAATTAACTAACACTAAATAGAAATGAAGACTATTCTGAATTATAGATAATATTCACAAATTATTTCATATGAGAAAAATTTTGATGATGAAAGAACCAGGAGGATTTCTTCAGCCATTGAGAGTTTGATCTTCTGATCCTCCTGAAAGGCTAAATACGCTTGGTTTCCATTGTCACCAGCGTAGCTTAGCTTTCTGATTTTTTGGCTGCTGCACATAGGACATGACTGAAGGGGCTGAACAGCTGGTACAGTGAGGTGCCTGTGTCAAAACGTAATTTGTAGGGCACAGTTGTTCTGTGAAAAATAATTCTTATTCATTTGCTTTCCTGGTCAGCTAGGGCTTTGAGAGGAAAGTGCATTATACAAAGTGCGATACTAGCAATTTTTTGGAAAAAATTAAATGGATTGATTCAAGTGGTTCTTCTACCTGCCAGCAGTATATCTGGAGAGGAGGGAAAGGCGGAGTGAAATGGTATGTGATATAATAAACATTTTCTTGGGCTATCGTGGTTAGTCTTCTTTCCTGCTATTATTCTTTTCCTCTTTACACTCTTTGTTGCAGTCCCTGACACAAATGAGTATGAAATTTTCACTGAATTAAAATGTTTTTCTTCTAACCGCTGTACATTCTTTATTTTCTCCAGTGGGAGATAAATTATTTGCAATTGTAATTCCAGGCACCTCTGCCTTTTCATCTTTCTCCAGCTGCTCAAGTGCCTGTTTAATGTCATAGGTGAGATGAACTAGAAACTTACAAATATGTGTGCACTCATATGTGTTTCCCCATATTCTTTCTTTTAAATTGCTTTAATAATTCTTTTTTTAAAAAAGTTACATTTAACAACAGAAATAAGGTCACACAAGTCAGAGATGAAAACAGTGTGTTTTATTAGATCTTGCAGGTTCTGAACCTACAGTCTTGAAACTAATGGGTAGCTGCTGTTGCCACCTGAAATTCCTGCGGGCCCGTTTGTAAGTCCACTAAAGTCAGTAGAAAAGACACCTACTGGCAACACAATTTCCTCTGTCTCCCACAGGCCTCTTTCCAGTGGTTTGTTTCCTTCCAAACATCCAAATTAAGGGGAATTTTATTGGTGACTTTTCTCTCTCCTGGAGTTACTGAATATATGTTATATATAATAAAATGTACATACATACATAATAGAATGCATATTTTAAGGCCTTGAGCAAGACGAGGAGGCGTGAATGGAATCATAGTAACTCAGTGCTGAATGAAATCAGGAAATGAGATTTTCAGGTAGCTTTATCCATGTTATTCATAGAGCATCAGTGATGCATCTGTGTTTCACTGTTACCTGAAAAGTAAAACAAGGACACTTCTTGACTTTGCCCTTCAATAACAGGAGATGCTCCCAAGCTGTTATCGTAGGTCCATAGAGGTATTCACACCAACAGAAAAATCTACAAATTCACTATGGCATCAGAAAGTGTAAGGATCACTTCTATATGTAAAGAATGAAATCACATGAATCTGCTAATCATAGAGTATTTGGCATCGTGTTATTTTTATTTTAATTGTCTAGCTGTGGCGCTCTGAGTACAGTTGTAACAGGCATGTATGTATATAGGTGTCTCTAAAGTTGCCTTTTATTCTTGAATTTTGGTAAAGCGTAAATCAACTACAATATGAAATAATATTTTGAAAAAAAACAAGAGATAAATAGAAATTTCATAAGACTTAGATACAGCTACTTAGTTATATAATGCTGATATTAGAATGTCCTCTGACTGAATCAATTTGCCTTTAACAGATATTACTGATGTTCATTTTAAAGAATGAATGAAAATTTCAGACTTGATCTGATAAGCAGTTTCCCTATTATCTTACTATCACTGTCATATCAAGAGAATATTCAATGACGTTACTTGCTTCCTTCATTAAAAAAAAAATTTTATGGATTGTTCTTCATAAAGCATTGCAGGCAATTCACAGATTTAGAATACTATCTACAGAGTGTTTCTGAAAAAAAGTATAATTTCATCCATTTTAGAAGACTGTCTAATTGGAATGCTTATATGAGACCATATTCTGGCAGCATAGAAATAGTTTGTTACTCTTGTCTTTGTTGTACAAGGAAAAAAGTAAAAAAAAAAAAAAAAAAAAAAAGTTAAAAATTTACACAAAATATTACTGGGTTCTTATGACTTTAGTCC
>NW_008794665.1:6191927-6210986 GCF_000699145.1 Aptenodytes forsteri
GTTACTTTTGTCTTTTTTGTACAAGGAAAAAAAAAAAAAAAAAAAAAAAAGAAAAAGTTATAAATTTACACACAATATTACTGTGTTCTTATGACTTTAGTCCAAAAATATTTTAAATTCTAAGTGCTAGAGCAGCATCAGAGTCAAGTCAATTTTGTAATTGCTTATGTGGGAAGCGTATAATAACTTAGTAGAAAAGATGTATCTGCAAATTGTGTAGCAAATACAGGAGGAAGCATTTTGGCAACATAACAAATTTTGTGTCTTGAAATGTGTCTTTTTGTTTTCTTTTTATCCTTTACTTCCAATGCATTCACAGCTACTCTCTCAAATGTAGGAAAACATTTGCTTTCTCCTGTTCAGCATTTTGGAATCTAAGATTCGTGCCCTGCCTGCTTCAGAATCCCGTTTCTCATCTGAGATGCTTCAGGTGCAGGTGGAGAGGGGATCTCAACTTGGCTTTTCTGCATCCTAAACCACTGTCGTGGCCTCCATGCTGACAGTGTCTTGTCATGTTTTGTTCATTTGCTTATGTGTCTGTCAGTGGAAAAGAAACAACCGTCAAAACTGATGCATACAGATCATTGTATTCTTACAACATTTTATCACAAACATTCTATTTCTAAACTATAGAGTTTCTTAAGCCAAAAGGTCTGGTAGTTAGTTGGTTTTCAGCAGAAATAATAATTTAATTTCTTTTCCCAAAATTCTAAAATATGATCTGCCTATGTAGAGTTTTATGGAACCCGTTATTGAAATAATCATGTCTTAAGAACTATTATTTTTCAATGAAAGTTATTCACTGTTGCCAAAAGTAATCTTTTTTCTTTTCCTGTCTCTTCTCTCTAATGCTTAGTTTGTGTTTCTTTGCTGTGTGATCTTTCTCCTTCCTTTGGAATCGGAATGGAAGGAAAAACAGCTATGACCATATCAGTGAAATTAAATTTGTGACTTCAAGAAGTCAGTCAATCTCTTGCTCCTTTTCTGCAACTGTTGGATGATCTTATTTCTGCTGTGATATATATTTACAAAAAAATTCTTATTCATTTGATTTCCTGCATTCATGTTGAAAGAGGATTATTTATGTAAGAGCAAGAAGTTAGTTGGTTTTCAGCAGAAATAATAATTTAATTTCTTTTCCCAAAATTCTAAAATATGATCTGCCTATGTAGAGTTTTATGGAACCCGTTATTGAAATAATCATGTCTTAAGAACTATTATTTTTCAATGAAAGTTATTCACTGTTGCCAAAAGTAATCTTTTTTCTTTTCCTGTCTCTTCTCTCTAATGCTTAGTTTGTGTTTCTTTGCTGTGTGATCTTTCTCCTTCCTTTGGAATCGGAATGGAAGGAAAAACAGCTATGACCATATCAGTGAAATTAAATTTGTGACTTCAAGAAGTCAGTCAATCTCTTGCTCCTTTTCTGCAACTGTTGGATGATCTTATTTCTGCTGTGATATATATTTACAAAAAAATTCTTATTCATTTGATTTCCTGCATTCATGTTGAAAGAAGATTATTTATGTAAGAGCAAGAGTACTTGGCATTTGCCTTTCATCATTCAGAATCAGAATTTTTCAGCATGGGAGGACTCATTCCTGCAGCCAGCCCAAGGAATGACACTCTGAAGTTGACTGGCCAATTGTGTATTGACTGCTGAAGATCACATACTTGGTTGATGTTCAGCAAGCTGCATTACAGTCCAAAAAATGTGAGAAAATATAACTGATGACAAACTGACTTGAAGATTTTTAGGTCATTATGACCCCCAAAAAGCTGTGATAGTAAAAGCAAAAAAAGAGAATGAGCGATGAAGGGGGTAATTTTGTTAGTTTTTCTAATGGAAGGTTTTCTAGAAATATGTTAACTGTAATTTCCCTCCTCCAAGCCTTCCAGACAACAAATATTTTTTCCCACAAATTTGCTGCAAATGGTTCTGTAAATTGCTACTCTGTTTCTGCCTGCTCAGTAAACTGTTTTTTTAAAACATGGCCAAAGAAGCTTCCTACTACACTCATTTTTCTATATTGCTTAGAGTTTAAGGAAAAGCAGAATAATTGCATTTTGAGGCTTTTAGAAAAAGTAAATCATCACATTTAATATCCATAACCTCTGTGAAACAAACAGATTATCCAGAGCAGATTAAGGAATTGGGAAGAACTGAACATTACAAGTAATAATAATAATAAAACTAAAAAGTATTATAGCACAGTGGATTACTACAGTAAATATATTTACTTAAAAAAGGGGTAGGGTCTAAACTCTTCACAGAAGTCACTGTAAGGAAGAATGACAGGACATGCTGATGCCAGGTTAGGTATTCATGACAGTTTCCGATCTCACTTACACTGATGTTGATCCAGAATTACTCTGATTTCTGGGGTGTTGTTCTAAATTTCTGCCTTTCTAACTAAAGAGCAAAGTCAGCTTTTAACCGCATCCAAAAGTAAGGGTGTAGTTTCTCTTTTTATCTTAGCCATCATTTAAAATACTTAAAAGTTCCCCACCAAAAAAAGAGATATAGTGGAATTAATCCAGGAAGAGCAGGTATAATTTAGACACGAATCAGGCCAGGATTTTTGTGTTCATCATAATTCTAGGAATAATTTGTAGTGCTGAATATATTTTCCTTGCTTTGATCATCTTATGTAAGAGGATGCGCTAGCTCACTTATGGGGGTCTGATCCATAAACTCTTATTCTCAATGATTTCTCTTCCTATATGCTAGAGAAAAGTATTTTCTGGGCTACGTTATTCTCTCATTTATGAAGTATTACTAGAGAGTTAGAAGAGTTGAAGAAAGTGTTTTCTTACTAGGTTCTGTGCTTCTAACACAGCAACTAATGAGTAGAAGATTGACTAAAAGTAACTTCTAATTAGAAATTATTTTCAAAACTATTTCCTGAGTTTTTTGTTTTGGGCTTTTGGTGAAAATATTTAATTTTTCAGCTTTGTATAAGCCTTAGTTGTGTTGTGGAGAGGAAGAAAGTAAAGGGTAAGGGTATTTCTCACTTTTTGCTTCTTTTAGCACACAATATTTTAAGTATGCTGGTACTGCTTAGTCTGTGGCTGATCTGCACTGCCACAGATTCTTCAGGTGATATATTCTGTAAATTGTCGAAAAGACAGCCAAGTTGTACTAGCTTTGTTTTAGCATGGGATAGTGTTCCTATTGCCTTTTCTTTTAATTGAGCTGACCTATTAGATCACCTGGCTGCTACACGTTTTTGTGCTACATCGGCCCTCTTCAGTATTCTTGACACTGCTTAAAATCAGCAGGTTTTGGTTTTGAACATGTGGAATGAGCTATATTTACTTGAAAAAATAAGTAAGGAAAAGAATATTCTTAGTTAATCTTATGCTTTTTCCTAGAGCAGTGGCAGGCAAAAGACAATTGGTTGCTGAGTGTTGAGAGCATTGAACTGGGTTTGTGGAGACCTGCATTCTAGTTTGGCTGTGGCACAACCCAGCTTGGAGGAATCAGTTCCTCTCTCAACTTCAGAATTCCCATCCTCCTAATCTGTTTTGTAAAGTGCTCTGAGATTAGCAGTTACATCAACAAAGTGTTGCTGTTAAGGTTGGAAACCAAATGTCAGTAATTTTGTCCCAAGCTTTTCTGTATGTGCCACTCCTTGCAAAAAATCGGATTGCTTTTTTTTGCACTAAATCACAAAACATTTCTCTTATTTCTGGTGTCATGCAGGCTTATTTGGCAGAAAAATAATCTTGTTGCAAATGAGCTGACCTTTCTCGGTAATTCAGCATGTTCCAGAGGCATTGTGAAGACAACAGAGAGGAAGGCAATTAATTTTCTGAGGTGAAATGATTTAGACTAATTTATTTTTTGTGAATACAACATATATCACCAGATGAGTTTTGAACAAGCAGTAGCAAAGAGGGAGGAAGAGGCACAAAAGCAAAAAGTAGTAAATAAATATAATTTGTAAAGAATGCATCTTATTTATTTAGACAAGCTTCAAACATTAGCATTCACATTTGCTGACTAATTATTTTGGAACTTTGTGGAAGGTACTTAGATTTTTATTGCTGAGCGTGACATCACATGGTGTGGAATATCCCTTTGGGATATTGGGGTTGGGGTCAGCTGTCAGCTGTCCCAGCCGTGTCCCCTCCCAACTTCTTGTGCACCAGCCTACTCACTGGCAGGGCAGTCTGAGAAGCAGAAAAGGCCTTGACTCTGTGTAAGCACTGCTCAGCAATAACTAAAACATCCCTGTGTTATCAAGACTCTTTTCATCACTAACCCAAAACATAGCCCCATACAAGCTACTATCAAGAAATTTAACTCTATCCCAGGCAAAACCAGTACAGACCTCTATCCACAGGATCCTAAAATTATATTTTTTTAATATCCTCCCATGTGAGTTTTTGTTTGCATACATTTTCCAAGATAGGACTTACACTCATAGACACACCCTTTCACAGTCCTTTTGGAAGTCTCTTAACTCAATCGCAGATGAGGAATTTTTTCACTGAGATGTTCCATCTCCATGTGCTTAGACAAAGAAAGGACACACAGGTCTTCAAGAGATAAACAGTTCTTATAACAGAAAGCAGGAGTTTCAAAATACAGACTGTGGGAGTCAGGCGATCAAAACCCAATGGGAGTAATTCTCTTGGGTAGGTTTGGAAATATCTCCATAATATCTTCCATTTTTCAAGATGAAAATAAAATTTTGGTGATGATACCATCCATTTAATGCTATGTTATAAAGGTGCAAGCTTCTCTAAAGTGTTCACTTTATTTCTCTTATTTCCTTTCAAGATGGCTTAGAAACAGCTGGGTAGCAAGTGATCTGGGCAACTGGGTAGAATTTGAATACCAAGATAGGTGGTCAAGACCCTGAAAATTTTCATTGTTGCATTTCTATGTGTTCCCAAAATATTTTCCCAAAATGTAACTCAATTATTGATTATTGGTTTTGTCACTGATTCCTTAAACTAAACAAGCAGGAGATTAGGCAAGCTCTAGACAGCCATTGAAGTGGGAAATCCAAATTTGGAGAATTTCCTCATTACACTTTATGATATGAGGCTTTTCTTTCTTGCTGCTTTGACAAACCCCTCATTCCTGCTTATCTGGAAAAAATTACAAATAGTTCAGCAGCGATCTGAGTTTTATGCACTTTGAATGTATTTAGTCAGAGAAATTTAATTGTCAATGAAGAGATCTAGTTTTCAGTAAGGGTGTTCAGGCTTCAGTAAAAGCATCTTGGGACACCCAAGGATATTACTTTTACTGCTTTCTGTGAACTGTTCCCTTTAATCTCTGGTATTGTAGTATGAGTAGGCACGTTGGTAGCTATATCAAGAAGATATTCTAACCACTGGCAATAGCCATCTGTGTTAAAAAGACTAGAAAATTAGATGATACGTTTCAAGAAAGATGGGAAGGGGATTGTCTTTCCTTTAAAATAAAATATGTGAAGATAAAATTATAAGTCCTTTCATTCTCTGATGATGATTGGGGTAGCAATCGTAAAAAGCTTGTTCTTGGCAAAAAAAGAAGCCTGCTGCTACTTTCTTGACCACAAGAAATTGTGAGTTGCAAAAAAGTAGAGTATCTGTCAATCCCTGCCTTCCAACACATACCTGTGCATGTACCTGGCTTCTTGTGTCTTGCTAGCACCAGTGATGCCACTCCCCCAGAAAACAGGTTGTGAAAAGTAATGTCACCATCTTTTTTTTTTTAATGTTTCAAATATTGCTATGAAAGGGGTGCTTTTTTGCTTTATAAAGAACAAGTATATGTCATTTGTCTTTTGAAAAGAAACTCTTATCCAGCAAGTAGGTTTTCAAATAAATGTTTAAAATATTCCCATTCTGTACAGTACAAATAAGTAGTAAAGAAAGGCTGTATTTTTGGAAAACTGAAAAAACCACAAACCCCATATTTTAATATGGCTTAATATTTTTTTGCAGAGAAAAGGAGATTTAAGGAGATTTCAGAGAAGAGATTTTTTTCATATGAGGGCTACCTCTGCTCCGAGACTGATGTTGAGAACAGAGATGTGTCCTAAAATCCCAGTCATCTTTAGGAATTTACAGTTAATTGGAAGTTTAACAAGTTTAGTAATCAGTAAATTGATGCAAGATCATTTTTTTTCCCTGCCACAGGCTTAGAGATGTTTTTCCCCCAATTGCAGATTGCAATAATTTAAGTTCCCTTAACTAATCGACTTCAACTTTTGTAGACCTAAGTTGGCCTTATGACCAATCTATTTGTCAGATAGCTTGTTTTTCCTAGGAGAGAGGGTAGTCAGAAGCAAAACTGACACTGTGGCAAGTTTAATGATGAAGGGGCTATGACAGCTCCATAATTTCCAGGCAATAAACCACTTCTGATCCTTGTTGCTGTTTTTGGAACAAGAAAACAACTTCTATGTGGAAATGATAAAGAAGTTAGTAGATAGCACTGCTGCTCCTTTCCTGATCACAGAGTCAAGGCAGGTGGATGGACACTCTATCTACATCTATAATGTGTTACTGCATCCACAATGATGGTAGTTGATCATCTGGCAATTTCTCTAACCATATTAATCTGTCAACAACATTGTTCTCTTTAAAGGATACCATTCATTTAGGGTTGGCACCAGGCAGTGATCTCATGCTAAAAATGCCTTCTAACTTTACTGGATTTTGTTTAAATAAAGGTGAAAACCCTCTCCTGTCTATGTAAACAACAAAGGAAATGGCTCACAGCCTGAATTTTCACACACACACACACACACACACACGGTTCAAAGACATGAACAGACACAAACATGGATGTCCTAAAGTCAATTTTTGTACCTTGTAGTTGAATCATTACTCCAACAAGTGACAAATGCAAATGAGTTCTACGGTATTACGAACTTACAAACTAAGTCTTACTATTAAAAAAACAGAGGCAACTACCCTTCCCCAATGCAATGGGTTTTATAAGAGAGTAGCTACAAAAAGGACTATAAAAAGAGTTCAGAGATCTGGGATTTTTAAAATTAAAATGTGAGTCTTCCGTAGCTTTCCTGAGGCAGGCAGGAAAAAAAAAATCTTTTGATTAAATCTCCCATATTCCCTTCAGGCTATTGTCTGAAAATAATTTGTTCTCATACATGTAGTAAGCACGTGGGATTGAGGCTGTTTTATAAATCTTTTTCTCTTTTAAAACCAATACAGATGGTGAGTGTTGATAAAATGTTTGTTGTCTCACTAAATTGTTCAGATAATTTAATTTTGTCAAGTAGGATTTGTAGTGGTAGGAATATGTGTAGAGGTAGCATTTGTAGGCTGAAGAAACTAATTTCTTGTGCCTGACTTAATGTGTTCAGAGCGTTATCTAATGGATTTATTTCCAGATTAATCTGGCAGAGAAAGGGCCCTTCGGCACATGTTTTCTTTTATGGATGATAGAGATAGAGAAATCCTGGACTGGCATATGTACTTCAGGTGAATTCTAGCATTGCCCTAATGAAACATCATTTTATCCCAGAAAGAGGAACTAGTGTTCCCTGCTGCTGAGCAGTGTTTTTGCCCCATGTTCTTGTTTCTTATTGAGGTAGTGTGTGGGATGCCCAAGAAGGCAAAGCAAAGGGTAATTGGAGTCTGGAGCTGGGGCAGTGGACAACAACAACCATTAAAACCAACTTCCATTCAGAATAAAAATATAGAAAACCGAAGAGAAGAAACCCAAAGGAAGGACAAAAGGGAAGAAGATGAATCAATACGTAGCAGGGAAACAGGAGATTGGAAGGAGAGCCCTGAAGATAATTGGAAGTTGAACTGAGTTCTTTGGGGGGCAGATAAGGAAGGACTGAAAAACACAGTTTGTGTCTGTGGTTATATTAATGCTTGTATAATGATACACTTTGTCAGGTGTCCATTGTCAGACCTAAAAATATTGCAGTTTTATCTGTCAACACAGAGCAGCTTTGTTTAGACCCCTGTCTTTCATTGGCAGGATTTTATCCAGCCTCCATTACCATAGAATCTAGATGCTACTCTTGTCTCCAAACCTCAAATGAATGTGTTTGACTTGCGGACTGCTGAAATGACTTCTGTTGTGAAATATGGCAAAGTAGTTTGTTTGTTTGTTTGTTGTTGTTTTTTTTTAAATCTAAACTTTTGATAATTTTCACTTGGGAAAAAATTAATCTCAAGCTTTATGTTGATTTTTTTTGTCTTGATTCAGGACCAAAATACATATTGAAATTTCTCATGGCTGTACACTGGAGGCTGTCTTTTTTGCATACTGTCCAGCTCCTGCCATCTCTTTACAGGCAGCCCAAAGCCTTAAGGTCAGAAAATAGCAGTTTGATACTGTGGACAGAAAATAGTATGTTTCACTTAAAGATTTTCTTTATCCAGTTGCATCTCCCTTACCCCAACTGCCATCCATCTGCAGCAATCAACTGTGTTTTTTACTGCTGTCACTTCTTATCTGAGAAGAGCAAACTGTTCTTTTTTAAAGTGAAGAGCAACCTGGCATTCCAGGTTTATATGACTGACAAATTCATATTGATATGCTAATCGATGCATGTTGTCACCTTTGTGCAGAGCTCTTTCCTGTCAGAATGTTCTGCGTCCCACAGGCTTTGTTTTTTGCAAGACTCTGCTAATGCAATTAATCAGCTAACCAGGAATCATCTCCCATCACAGACAACTGAAATAATCTTTTCTGCTATATGTACTCTGCATCTTTTGTCTGTGGTGGAATCATATACTCTTAGATAGATCTAGAATGTATTTTAGCATTATAAATCATTACCAGCACTAGCTCCAAATCCCACAGAAAGGTGCCACTATATACATATATTTTTTAAAGCTTGTCTATCTTTACCATTGACTTCACTGAGCAATCGGTCCAGTGGAAATCCCTCCTTCAATCCTACGATGTTAAGTCTTGAAAAGCACACAGATCCAAAAGCTCTAACTCTAAGGTCTATACAGAGTATTTCCTGGTTAGCACAGAATCTGTGAAACTAGATTTAGAGGTAAAAATCTTCAACTTTTAGGAGAAAGGAAACTCAGTGAAGTAAATTACTCTCCTGAATTCCCACTGCAATGAAAATGTTTTTCAACAGCCACAGAGAGTTTCACATAAAGAGTGATGCTCCTGCTATTTTTTTCATCCAATAAAAGAGGCCCCAGTAGTTACAGGTAAGAACAGAATGACTCTGTGATGACTCTGTAAGGATGAGCTTCTGGGTGAAGACCTGGGCACGAGGTCTTTTCCCATACAAAGATGAATAAAGCTGAACCCTCTACGTGACTATGATCAGCTGCAGCTTTCTATGACAGAAACATAAAGAACCGGAGAAGTATAATAAAGTCTTTCCCCTGGTGTGCCATCCAACTTTATTTTATGTGGTGTCCCGGGAACTCACTGAGGAGATCAGATTTAGGGTATCATGCTTAATAGCCTCGCTGAGACCTAGCAAAAGTGATTTTATTTATACTTTTGGTATATACATCATCTGGCTGTGAGACCCACAAGTAAATAATATTCTGTGCCAAAAAGTATTTTGTCTTGTCTCTTAAATTTGTGGCCTGATAATTTCTTTGGACTTTCTCTGATATCTTTATTTCTAGAACTCAAGAAATAGCCATTCTCTATTCATTTTCTCCAAATCAGTTATGATGTATTTGATGTGTTTCTTTTGCAAGCAGAGGATTTTTAAACCGTCTTGTGTAAACTACAGGTCTCATTTCTGTTAAATATTGTTGCCTTTCTCTGAAAATCTTCTAGTTATCTGTGTCTTTTTTTCTGAATGGTTGTAGATGCGTTATAGATTCATACTGTGGTGCAATTGTGTTTTGTTCTTTATACCCTTTCTATCAGTTCATAACATCCTATTTGAACTTTGGCTGCTACTGAGCCAATGCTTTCTGAGAATATCTGCATTGATTCTGCCATATCTTCTCCGAGTGAAGACAGCCAGTTAAAGTCTAACGTGGTGGGCCCATAGCCACAGGGGTATGTAGTAAAAGCTCTTCATTCCATGAGAGTCAATACTGACTCATTTGGTAGTAAAAGATCTTTATATACATGCAGTGTTATTATTACAGGATTTTAAGTTTCTTTAATTAAAAAAATCTCTAACCCTTAGTTGTAGAAAGGAATTTGAAAAATTACATACCATAAGAAACCAGAAGGCAAATGAGAAGGCTCTGAAGACTTTTAGCCTTCCTCCCCCAAGCTGAGGATTTTCAGTGGACTGCTTTGCCTTTTAAGATCAGAATCCTAATTTTTGGATCCTTGAGATGATTATTCTTGTGTTAGAGAATTGGAAGGGATGGGTGGCCAGAGAGAGAGGATAGGACAGGCTGGCTGTAGAAATCTTCGGAACAGCCATCCCTTGGGGGAAGGCATAGATTAGAATAAATGAGACACAGGAATTGCTCTGGTGGAAGAAAGCTGGGGCTTCTGTCAATGAATTTATTTTAGAATTATCTTTCTGTCAGCTAATGAGATGTGAAGGGGTAGGTTTTTGTTGTACAAGGAGTTGATCGTTTATATCTGAGGGAGCAATATGACTTCACCTGTTTATATTTTCCTGGAGTATTAAGAGAAAATATAAGCATTCTTATAGGGCTTTTTAAAAAATACAGATTGGAACAGCAATAGATTGTCAAAACCTGTAGAAAAATACTATTCCCTATTACATGCTACCTGGTTTTTACATCATATAAAAATGAGTTGATTTCTTCTAAATCCTGTATGATTTTTCTGGTTAGGATGGTATTTTGAATTTTTTAATGAAATTCTTTGTAGGCTTTAGCTAGTTTTTCGCAGTGCCTTTCAGAATTATAGAAACCACAAAATGTGGAGGAGAACTATTGAATAATGTTGGTAGGTTTGAAGTTTCCAGAGGGAGAGGATCATCGTGTAAAATGCTTAGATTCTCTCTATAAGGAATATGCAGTACGGTAGTTGAAAAGCAAACAACAGCTTTAAGTAATAAATCTCCAAACAGGTAGGACTATGGAATAGAAATGGATAAATGTATCTCTTATCTAGCAAATTTAGCATCAAAAAAAGAGACAGAACATATACTTAATCCCTATTAGGCATAATCGAGCTTGTTGATTAATTTGATCTTCTAATCTGCCTTGTATCTGAAAAGCAAAGTCTGTGCCAGAAACACCTTGATTGTGTAACTGAATGTCATTCGCTTGGGATAAAACATGTGAGAATTACACTGACATAAGAGAAAACTGAAGACAGCCTAAATGACACAGGAGAAAAGTAGCATTTGCTTCAGAAAGGCAGGAGGCTGTTTACATTTATGTCTGTCATACCTCATTCTTAAAGGTCAATACAGTTTTTAGAAAACAATAAATTGAATGGTATAACAATAAGATATCAAACACTGTAACAAAATATGTACTGTCATTGAAGAAGTATGTTGACATTTTGCAAGAAATGTTGTGGGAGTCAATGGAAAACATTGAAGAAGGGAAATTATGTACTTGCAAACATTAATAAGTTAGTGGTAATTTTTTAGTTAAGCACATACACTATCATTCAGGAGAATGAAAGTATTTGGAGTTCAATAATGGCATTCATTATAAGGCATTTGAGACTGAATTTTGGTTTAGAGCAGCTGATGTAGAACTGTGAGCCCTTTATCAGCCCAGCTAGTCCAGTGGAAGCTGACAAAACTGTGTAAGGAACTGCTTAGGAGCTGATGTTCGCATCTGAGCCTGGAGTAAAGCAAAATTATTAGCAGTTACTTGATGACAGTCATTCAGATAATCTCAAAAACATCTAAGTTGAGGTACAGAATTGTACTTCTTGGAAGAAAATGCTGCATTTTTGGTGATTAAATGTTTTTGTTTTGTTAGTCTGTTTTTATGCCTTGGGGAAATACACCCCAGTCCTTCCTTTCAGAGCTGTTGGACTCCCTCTGATATGCAAGTCCATGAATAAATTGTGCAGTCTGAGAGGGTTCATCATTGCTCTTATAATGACTTGTGTGCGGTGCCTCCTTGCTGAAGGAGGCACCTTCAGCTCCTTGCAGAAACCTGAAAGATTGGTGCTAATTAGAGAGAAGGAGGAGAGCTGAGAAAATGTGAAGGCATTTGGCTTGAGGAAGCAGCAGCTAGTGGATATATAGAAGCACAAAAGACAGAGCTCACTGTGTAGCTACGTGCATTAAAGCCAGCCTCTGTAAAAGGAGCAGAATTAATTTCAAGGAAGGACTCCCCCTCCAAAACCAAGTTCTTATTAATATCAGTCAAACTAACCTTCTATTAAATGTTAGTCAAGCTGGTTATTCCCTTTTGAAAAAAACTGGCAATATCTTTTTCCCCAACTACAATGATATGAAGATATTTAGCTGGCTGAGAGCAGAGAGAAGCATAGAGCAGAAACAGCTCATTTTGCTGTTAATAAGGTCTAGCATGCTGTTGAATTGGCTGTGCTCAGAAATGTACAGGCCAGCTAGGACAGCAACAGCATTCAGCATGAAGAACAGCCACCTTTCACAAGGTCACCCATTGCTTGTCCTTTGATGCTGTTTGAATGCAAAGACCCTAGTTTATAGGGAGGTCTTTTCAAATAGGGTAAGACAGACTATCTTTTCAATGGTTCACTTCTGCAGCTGAAGTAGAAAAACAAACTTGCAAACAATAATTCACAGTAATTATCCAAATGATTTTCCAGCAGAGATTTATGTTAGAAGTATGTGGAAGTCAAAACATGAGACAAGGTTAAAGAAGATATCTCTGGGTTGTGTTCTTTAGGCATTTACCTAATGATCACTCCCTTTGAATGGTTGTTTTGTGAATTAAATAGCTGATGTTTATGAAGCTTTTTGGAAAACGTAAGTAGAAACACTGTGCAAATGCTCACTATTATTATTACACATGAATCATTGTATTAAGAACAACAATCATCTGTCTCAGTTATGGACCCAGTCCAGCTCCCAATGTTTTTGATAAGATGGATTTCCTCTAGCCTAATGAGTAGGCCAAAGTAGTTGACTTTTCCATGTCATTTAGGGAGAAAAACATTTTATTTCCCAACATTATTGTTATATACAGAGACTTTAATGGGAGTGCCGTGCCTTTTTTCTTTATGTATAACATAGGTACTATTTGCTCAAATGGTGCAAAAAATATTGTTGGCTTGAAAATAAAGATGAAAGCCCAGTCTTTCTAGTAGAGACAATTAGCTTAGGGGTGACAACATGTCCTCATTGAACTCAAAGGTAAATTCTTCAGCTAGTTCACATTGTTGTTTCAGAGTACTGAAATAATAGCTTTGACTGCCATCTCTTCTTGGCAGAGACTGTGAATAGAAATCCCTGCAATTTGCGAATTTTAGTTACAATTGCTTACCTTTCTACATTTTCAGTTTCAAGGATAGCACATTGAAGCTGTATAATCCCACTTCTCAGCTGTTCCTGTTGTGAGAAATATTCACTACCTTGGAAACTTACTCTAACAGAGCTTTGTTTCTTGTCTCTTCCGCCAGTTGTTGTAATAGTACAGAACAGGCCGTAACACAGAACCATCTTAAGCATCATGGCTTTATAGACATGCTGGAATTCAAACACTAATAGTCCAAAACTTTTCTTAGTGCAGGAGGTGAGTGACTGAAAATGGACAAGGATGGAGAAATATTTGAGGAAACTGACTTTAGCAAAAAGGACAATAAGAAGTTCTTAAATCATCCATTTTATTCGCACTGCCTGGAGCAGATATTGATAGTATAAGCCCACTTGGGCATTAGTTGTATGTGTATTTTTCTGTCTCACACCACATCCACAGTGTTTGAGAATCTTAAATAAGCAATTGCAATTGCAGTGTTGGATTACAGAAGATATCTCAAAGAAGATTTTTTAATACGTTGCTTTCTGATGGATGTCACTAGCAAGTGCAAAACTGCTGTGTTCACATCTCCCGTATTTCTTCTACTAAAAGCTAGCAGAGTGCTTCTCTGGCTTTACCAGTCCGTTACGTACAGCAACTTTGTATTGATGTTTGCTATATATCAGCGTGCTATGTAATTTGTTTCTCTTTTCATAGCAGACACATTCATTTTCCTTTAGAAACGTGCCAGCAATCAGATGTCTCTTAGCTCCAGCATTTTTTAGCATTCATAAACAGGAAAGTTAAGTAGCGTTAATGAAGCCCTGTGGCAAAACTGTGCAAAATGTTTGTGACTTAGGCTTGTGTTTCAAGAACACTAGCTGTCTTCTCCCTTCATGGTGTTAGCATAGAAGAGTATTAAGAATGCTCAGCTGCATGTTTCACTCAAGTACAACAACATCAATGAACACCCAGAGCATTGCTGTTGGGCTTGCAGGACTGAACAGAAGATACAGGTGTGTGGCACGGGGAGCTGTGGGGAGAGGGAAGAGTCTTTGGGCGCACACGCTAACAACTGCCGTGCTTGTCTGAAGTTACGCATCTGACTCGGTTTCTCTGGCACGGTTTGTCATAGAGGCAGTTGCTGCCTGTGAATCAGAGGTTGAATTCATACTCTACTTTCTGTGGTAAATCCCAGCCTGAGCCTAAATATCTTTTTAGCTCTGTTTTCTAAATGTGTCTTGACACTACCTTTGAAGCCGTTTTCTGTCTTATTTGTACTCAGCTCAACCAGCAACATAGGCGCTTTTTTGACAGTTCGAAAGAGTTGACTTCCCCTCGCTCACCTTTCCTGTGCCATTGCTGCCTGGAACAGCCTTGTGTTAGAATACAACTGGGAGACTAGACAGACAGATCTGTGTTTTCCAGGTTGATGTAAGCTGGTGGCAATGCTGTTAGAAAATTTATTTGAACTGATTCTTGTACAATTCATTTATCTCTCCTCAGCCTTCTCTCCACTTCTCCGTATGCTGACATGAAATGCCAAGGATGAGATCTGTGCAGTATCTGAATCAATTTGTCTCTCTATTGCATCACAAAGTCTAGTTTTTCACTTCAGTTTGCTCTAAACAAAGACCATGAAAGAAAACTAAACCCCCTTAATGTCTGGACCATAAAAAGCTTGAATTTGTAGGTCTTTAAGATGTTCTTAATTTAATCCACAGAAAATGGCAGGAAATTAAAATAAATACACTTTTTTAGGTGTAAAATTTTTAAATGTATAGTGAATTAAAAATAATTTTAGTTGACCATGATTTTTAAAGGACTTGTATCAGAACATACTATCTTTCAAAATTTCTGAAAAATAATTGCTTTGCTGGTTTAGCACCTATCCATTTATATGTGCAGTCAAGATAATAGGACCTTAGACTTTTAGCAGTCATTGATTGTTTTGGGAGTGGTTTTGGCCCCTTTCATGTTCAAGATACAAGATTTCAGAAGATACATTTGTATTTAAAGAAAAGGTTTTGTGTGTTGCATTTGAAGCCACACGTTACAGGCTAAATACAGAATAACACAGGATCAAATGGGAGCTGCATTTCTGGTGTCTGTTTCCACAGACACGTAATTAGGGAGGAATAGAGGGCAGCGAAAAAGAGCAATGAGTCAAAGTAGAGAGCATGAAAAATAATACTTAGTATTTGGTAACAAATGCAAATGAAGTCACGCTAAACTGCCAACTATGGTAACCATACACAGTTGTATGAATTATTGATAAAATTTCCTGGTTTGAAGATAGGAGTTGAAGAATGCTTTTATGAAGCTCTTTTCCTTCAAGGTGATGGTAGCTGTTCATCCTGTTTCTGCCATGTTATGGTTACAAGTTATAAAGTTCATTGTTAGAATTGGCCTTTATTTCAACAGCAAAGATGATCACTTGTGTTTAGTTTGTGGGGTGGGGATCTGTGCAAACACAACTACTTGCAGAAATTTGGTGTGTAAGATTTGTTTAGAGAAACACAACTAACAGGAAATACTGAAGGCAGGATTTGGAAACTTCGAATGAAAGTGGAAGCAACAATAAAATACCTTTTTATAGTTTAAGAAATAAGCCAAATTTAAATTCATTTCCATCCCTGTCATTGTTGGCCAATGGAAACAAATAACACAGTATGCTGCTGTTACAACTGAAGTGACATGCTTCTCACAGCTTTCATTCCTTGAGTTGATTGACTGAAGAGTTGTCTGTAAATAAGGACCTGAAAAAGAAACGTGGGAACTTGAAGCAGCATACAAAGGCAGCTGTCAGTGCTGTTAAGGAGTTAATAAAGCACACCCTGGAGGTGATTCAGAGGTGCTACCTTATGTGTCCTGCTTAACCCTTGGCACCAACCTGCACTCTACACCACAGCCTTGTGAACAGCTATAAAGATAGACAGAAGATGTCTGTGAGGGACAAGAGAAAAGAAAAATAGCTGCAATCGGTTGTCTTCTGATTCCTGCGGGCCTTACCATGCTCTTGAGAGTACGGTGGTAATATAAGACCTAGTTTCTTTTCTGTTCAGTACCATTTTTCATTTAGTTCCTTTGGGATGAAGTATAGTAGAAGAATAACTGTCTGCTAATTTGCATCCAGCTCCTATTCTGGCAAAGATCAGGATGGGTTTTGCCGCTTCTTTCAGCTGAAGCCGTGTTAGGTCCTTGGCTCTGCTCTGGAGGCAAGGAGTGATGAATGACTCCAACAGAAAAGTGTGAGCAACATAGGAGCTGCCAGGAAAGTAAATGGACATCTACTGAACAGCTTGGTGTTTGAGAAGAGGGACAAGAAGATAAATAATCCACATGAAGCAAGTATGTAAGCAGAGTAGAGTGGCCCAAAATTTGCTGATTAGGTGGAGCTAGGAGCTCAGGGTTGTACTGAAAGTTTTGCCATTTGATTGCCCACTGACCTTGGGCAGTTATTGCTCTCCAATGCTTTTCTTCGAAAAATTCTTTGCGGTCTGTGCTGAGTATCAAAGCTGGACTACCAAGAAAAATACATTAGCGCTATTCCTGGTGTATTCTGTTAAAAGAGCTACATGGGCACCATCTTGTCGTGCGTCTTAATTTCCTTTCAAAGGAGGGCATGAAAACTATATTGTAATAGTTCCTAGAATAGCAATGTGATGTGCACCTTACTGCCATGCCTGCTGCAACTGAAGGTCTCGTTTTCTGCATGAACTAGGTGTTCATGTGCACTAGATGGTTTTGTCTGAGGGTTACACAGTGGTTGCATTTTTGCCTCTTTGTGAAGGGAAAAGCTAAATGAAATATAAACATAATTCCTTAACTGAATCCTTTCCTACACTAGGGATTTTTCTGCAAATATTGCATCAAAAGTGTCTCCCCTTTGGTACTGAGATCTTTCTGTTCAGTTTATTTTAGAATATCTTGTTACTCTATTTATGATGATGCTTAGCTAGGGTTTTTATTCTTAAAAGATATTGAATGCAGATATGACCCAAATGAGAACATTTTTTTCTTTCCAGTCAGAGGGTATCTGAATTCAATTTACCCCTTCTCTCTTTTTGATGCCGTGAAAGTTTAGTGTCATTGGTCTCTTGAATTTATGTCTGCATCTGTGGCTGAATTTTATTTACTTATTTTTGAAGGGTCAAAGGCAATAGACTGTGGGCTTCTTAAAGTGAGTGTGTGCTTACTATCTGGCAAGTTGTACAATGCATTCAATTATATTACTTTGATATTGAATTGGCTATATTTAGAAGTACTCTTAGTACCAAAAGGTACTGCAGTTCTAGTGCTCTTTATACCAGCTAAGATAAGGTTATTATTTCATCTACTTCTACAGTTGGGAAGACTATGAGACTCCTATTGTAACTCATCCAAAATTACTGGCGGTGGGATTTTGAAGGCTTCCTGAGCATTTCCATGACGCTATCGCAGAGGGCCAGCAAAAGCAGCTATATGACACAAATGTGATTTGCATCAGCTGAAACTGTGCTTTGTGGTTAGAAATAGATATAGGTCTAGATAATTGTTAATAACCGTAGAGAGTGCATAAAGGTAACTCTAAGAGCTGTAAGTGGCAAGTGTGTGGAAACTTATGTCTCTGCAGGAATTACGCGACTCCCACAGAACATCAGAGAAATACTCTTTTCTACTTGGATCTACAACCCAGAATGTTATCCTGAGGGATAATGTCTCATAAATAATGTTTCTAATTATTCTGCAACAGAACTTACGCTGTTCAGTCATGTTGCTGTTACTGCTGACCATGTAATAGCCAGCTGGCTAAGAAACCTCATCTGCAGAGTATGCAATCGCTGTGAAATCGTGTATCTTGCTGGGTACTGCAGTGAATCAAATCTGTCTCTGGCTTCCTAAAGGTCTGGACCATGAGGATGCTCTGGACTTGGCACTGTTCTGTTGCAATTGGGCCAGTGTCCACTAAAGGACTGAAGAAGAAGCAAAACAGGAAGAGGATGGACTTGTTGCCCAGAGATGAGAGCACTTGTCTGAACGATCTGTGTTCAGATGCTTACCTCGGTGCTCATCTCTGTATTTTATTCAATGACTGATTAAATATATATCACAGAAACAAGTGTTGCCTGGGATGGAAGAAGTTGAAAATGCAGTGGGCTAGTGGCTTAACTTATGTTGTGCGTCATGAAAGAGAATGGTTTGCCTTAGACATTAAGAGTATTATACTTTGGTAGTTGGGAATACACCTTTTGAAATGTTAATTCTGCAGGACTGGAACATAATTGACTGAGCAGGAAGAAAAACAGCTGATAAGATTTGATGAAAGAACTTGTTGCATACATATTTCTGCACAAAACTAAAGACAGCACTGCCATGGGAAGTTACGGTGATGTGGGTCCAAAGAAAGTTAAGCGAAGTCCATAAAAGATGTACCTTGTTTCTTCTGGTATTGCACCTTATGTGTGTTCTCAACCAATTACTGTGTATGATAGCTAGCTTGAAGACAAAAATGATTTTAAAGAATGGCTTTGGGGATCCCATTCATAGAATGACGGTGTTCACCTTGTGTCTGCCGTGCTGCCTGTGTGTGAGACAACTAGTTTGTTGTTAGAACTGACTTTCTTTTAAATCAAGAAAGTTAGCTTGTGTCTTGTTTTATTCTGTGCAAACCCAATGTGGACAATAATTCTTTGTATGTGACTGAGAGGGATAAATCTGTAAAAATAAAAAAAAAAAAAAAAAAAAAAAAAAAAAAAAAAA
>NW_008794665.1:6211152-6216430 GCF_000699145.1 Aptenodytes forsteri
TTCCCTGGGTGGGCAGAACAGTTGTTTCTGGGGAAAAATTGGAAAAAAAAAAAAAAAAAAAAAAAAAAAAAAAGAAATCCCAATCCCCCCCAGCCCAAATCCTACCCTAGGAATTTTAATTAAATAGTTACATCATTCTAGGAGTCAAATGAAAAATAGCAAACTATACTTTCTGGGAATAATGTCTTTGTTAGGAGGCCTTTTTTAAAAATAAATAACTAGATTATATATGTTTTCCAGTCCTGAAAAGCCTTAATGTAGTTTTGCCTTTGTTCTTCAACACTGACTCAAAGGACCCTAAACTGTTCTGAGTTAGCTTTGAGCTCCTTAGTCTGTAACTCAAAGTTGAAAACAATCCCTTCAGCTCTCAGGCCATATGTTTTGCTGAACTCTCTTCCCAACAGCCAGTAGTGTGTCATGTTGTTGGACACCAGGGGTTCCCCGCAAAAGGCTCATCACTACATGTCCTATATGTTCTCTCTGCTCAGATATAATTATCTTGGTTTGGGCTTAGAGTGAACGTGAAAAAAAATACAATCACTAAAGACAGTGTTTGTCAGAGCCACGGTACTGATGATAAGCCTGTTACATATTAGACAGTCACAGAGGTTTAAACTGCAGCAGTATTCAGTGGGAAAATACTTGGTGTCTGTCTCTTGTTAGAGTTGGGTTTCTTCTTTGGACGGTGAAAAATGACCCCAAACCCAAAACTTAGCAAAAGTCCAGTAGAAAGTCTGAATCTTCGTAGGGTCTTTAATTGCATCAAGAACTCTGCACCTCATTCTCAGAGCACCAAGATTTTCTCTGACCACCATACCCGGCAACAGATGGGGAGTTTGGATTGCTCTGATTCTTGTAATTTGGAATCATTAGATTCTTCTTCCTCACGGGATATTTGCTGCCTTGTACCATCTGACAAGAAATATATATGCACCTGAGACGCCCATGAGACCTGGAGAGGGATGGAGTGTTTCCAACAGCCACAAACTGACAGGCCCACTTCTGTTACCCAGTCAGAGGTTCTGATGATGTCTTACGCTGGAGGATCCACGGATCAGTTGTCCTGAGTGAGTCTGGACTCTTCACTTCTATCTGGGTGCATTCAGAGATGATTTGGCAAGTAAAACTGTAGTTTTTGTATCTGATATCAAATATATCTCCATGGCACATCTTTTGTTTTGAGAAAACAAATCATGATTGTTTGTTTGTTTCATCATGGTAAGTTGTACTTGGTGAAAAAGCCAGTTCCTCTGACAACCCCGTAGACGACTAGCAGCAGTTCCTGACATTTCATGCATTTCTTGCTATTGAGGCTTGACTTTAGGTTTCAAACCAAAGAAATAAAAAATTATTCTTTGGAGAAATGATTCAGTGTTAGAAGGGGAAGAAAAAAAATGAGTGCCATTACTCAGTAATCCTGTTTTTTCTGCTTCTGGCCTGGTCTCAATCAGCATTAGGGATTTTTTTTCTTTTAAGTAAGCATACGAGTGAACCCTAGCAAGTGTCAAGGCTGAAATGTTTCATATACAGAATAATTCCTCTAAAGGTGTCACTTGCTGAAGAGTTCAAAATGTGTTTACATGGTTGTTCCTGAAGTAAACTAACACTGCCAGCACCAGCAGAGTGAGAAAAAGTTTTTTTACATTAAAAATTTGGCCCCACCTGGAGTTCAAATAAATTACGGTTTCAATTCAAGCAGGTTTATCAGCCCATGAAACTAATACTAACTACATCTTTACGCCTTTAAGACTTCAAGAATTCAATTCAAAGGTTTATCAGCCCATGAAACTAATACTAACTACATCTTTACGCCTTTAAGACTTCAAGAAACAAAACTATTTTGCATCTAAAACTGACCTGATATAAGAGGGAAAAATGACAGAGAGTAGCTGACAGGTGGCCCAGAGACACTGTGAAAGAATGAAATTTTGATGTTTGTAGCTTCTTTGAATATTCCCCCACACTTTCTATCTTTAGCACTCTATAGCTGCATGCATTGCTGTTCTGAGATTTAACAAAAAGAAAATAAAACAACGATTTAAAATCGGACAAAGAGAAAGATAAATGCATTAAGATGAATTAAGATGCTGACAATTATTAGCATTTGAAGCAAATGAAATTAGTAAAAGATGCTTTGATGTTTTAGCTGGGAGGAAGTAGCACTAATGGTCTTTATTTGAGTAACTATGGCAATTGAAAATTCCTGCTGTGATCAGTATTTATTAGATGTTAATATTTTGGTAATACGCCATATTGCTGTTAAAATCTAACTAATCGGTGGTACTTTTACAAATACAGCTAAAAGCATATTCAAAGGTAGTATTAACCGATATTTTCTAATAAGCCATTTACAACATTTTTTGCATTCTAAGTATGCTTCAGCCTTTTGATGCTCCTTGTAATGCTGTGAAAAAAACCCTAAATCCTTACTGGCACTGATCACTCCTTTTTTTTTTTTAATAACCAGGAGGCCAGAAGGAAGAGTTATGATTAACTTGTCTGTCCTTCTTCTGGGTATCTCAAGCCACTGAGTTCTACCCAGGAATTCCTCCAGGAAAGGAGGTGAGCTCCCTCCAAAGCTGACAGGACCACCTCTTTTGGAAAAATGTTCAGTTTCAGTTCAACGCTCCAAGTTCAACTACAGCCTCTGGTAACCTACTACAAATATTTATTCCCTTGACCACTTCTGTTGGTGTTACCTAGGTGTACCCTTCCAAAAAGTCTGTTTCTGTCTTCCAGTCAGGGTTGCAATTATGTGAAACTGTAGTATCCTCTACCGACAGTCAACTGTGGGACTGTTAAATCCACCTCTCTCAATGTCCCTCCTGTCCTTGCTTTTGTTCCCTGCTGGATCAAACTGTTCCTCTTTTATTACCATTCTCCAAGCCTATGCACAGTCTTTCAGACATTTTAGTGACTTTTAATCCTGGAAGCTGAAATCCAGGATTTAAGCTGTAATAGTGGATTCTCCTCTGACTTGTAGCCTTATTTCCATATGTCCAATTGCCTCTTCTACTTACTTGCATGGCTTGTTTCCTCTACATTTGCATTAGGTTGTTTCCTCCACTGTAATATGAGAAATGAGAGCGTTCTTCTCAGATCTTGTATTATCAGTCTTGGTACCTTGATGCAGGCAGGAGTTAACACCTGCACAGTTCTGGTACAATCTTTGGATACATTTGCTGCCAAATTCTATCAAGTGTCTAAGGAGCATGTGGGACCTGTGACCTTAAAGAGCTGTAGCAAGCCACAAATGCTGCCAAATTTCAAGGCTTTGTTCTGCAACATGAGATGCTAGAGATTTTCAGTAAATAGCTTAGGCAAAATGACATATTTTCTCAAGCCGTCTTCTCTAAAATATCTGACACTTCCCCCGACCCCCCGCAACTCTGAAAAGATCCAAAGTTTGGACTAATCACTACACAGTATGAAATTAACCTAATTTCACTAGTGAGGACATGATCCCATGAACATATGTACACAAGCATAATCTTTTTTATTCATGTCTCATTGAAGCTAGCAGATGCACATATAGTTGAATGTTTGTGGGATTAGGCCTAAAGGTTATGTATTGTTTAGAATATGGGGTATTTCTAGAGAGGGGTCAGTCTTTGAATGGACTGGGTGTAGGAAACTGAAGTGTTATTATGGCAGAAATAGTGCTGTGCTGCTGCAGTTTTCTCTTTAGGACCCTTCCCTGGTTAACAGGAGGATATGGTGGAATTTCTGAGTAGGGATGAAATGGTGCACATATCAAAAGCGTGTGCCAGGGGGCGGGAGGGGAGGACACATTTACAACTCATTAGTTTAACTAATGCGTTGAAGTAATTGTTTGGTGTCTTAGTCCTCTAGAGACTGCAATGATTTGTTCTTCTGCAGAATCATCCGGTTGTCATACAGCCCTATTTATTACTTTTACCCCTGGCTCTTGCAGCACGAATATGGTGACTTAAGAATTTTTTAGACTGACTGTGACTTATTTATCTCTGTATTTATTACTCCTTTAAAATATCTTCCTAAAGTGTCTTTTTGAAACTAATCTTCACAGAAAAAAAGGAATTTTGTGAGATACTGCTGGGAGAAATCTGGAAAGTTGTGATTTTTTTTTTTACATTAAATCCTCGGGTATTTTAAATTAAAGCATCTCCACTATTATCAATGACGTATCTCTAATTTACATCTGGTCTGTATCTATAAATTGTGCCTGGCCTAGAATTCTAAGATCTCTTTCTGGAGGCATTACTTCTATATTTTCTTACTCTCTTTCCATCCTCCCTGCCCATTTTCTCTTTATGTTTACTAACTGAATGTAAATAGAAAGTAGAATTTTCATTCATTAAACAACCTGTTCATTGTCATACCTGGGTCTGCTTTTTCTTTAGGAGACAGACACACACTGATAATATCCACTCTATTAGATTCCTTACAAGTTTAAGAAAAGTTCCTATACTTATTCTTCTGAACCATGAAGAAGATACGATTTCTGAAGCATACATAGAAACTATATGGTTATTGAATGTTAGCTGTCTTTTATATTGCAGAAAGCCTTTGCAATATGTCAAAGCACAAACTTTTTTGATTAAATAGGCCAAGTCACTTTCTAGATCACATTGTGTCTTGAGACAAAGTATATCTTCAGGTAAGTTTTACGTGTTTAAAAAAATTCTTACTTTTCTACATGTACAGTCGTTGCTATTTTTGGAATATTTTTATGAGCTAGCTCTCATTTGCAAATGCTCTTCCATATATCTGATTGTTTACTGACTTACCCAAAGTCACAGACTAAATCTACAGCTTTAGCCAGGAGTTTCTACCTTGGACTCCTAAACATTAAATCTTCCTTAAGCCTCTCTGCAACCCAGACCTCTATCTCCTAAATGCCTCTTCAGACTTTTCTTGTCTTTTAGAGTCGTAGCCACTGAAAAACCAGATACTTAGAGTTACAAAAGCAGTGTCAGAAATTCTGCTTAGATTAATGATCCAAGGGCTTTCTTTAAGAAAAAGTGAAAAAAAGCTTGCCATGGTTTAACCCGGCAGGCAGCTAAATACCACACAGCCATTCACTCACTCCCCTCCAGTGGGATGGGGGAGAGAATCAGAAAAAAGGTAAAACTTGTGGGTTGAGATAAAGAAAATTTAATAGGACAGAAAAGGAAGGGAAATACTAATAATGATAAAAGAATATACAAAACAAGTGATGCACAATGCAATTGCTCACTACCCGCTGACCAATGCCCAGCCAGTCCCTGAGCAGCGGTGCCCCCGGCCAGCCTTCCCC
>NW_008794665.1:6216463-6239409 GCF_000699145.1 Aptenodytes forsteri
GGTATGGAATATCCCTTTGGCCAGTTTGGGTCAGCTGTCCTGGTTGTGTCTCCTCCTAGCTTCTTGTGCACCTCCAGCCTCCTCGCTGGCAGGGCAGTATGAGAAGTTGAAAAGTCCTTGACTTAGTGTAAGCACTGCTCAGCAACAACTTAAAACGTCATGTGTTATCAACATTATTCTCATCCTAAATCCAAAACACAGCTCTATACCAGCTACTAAGAAAAAAATTAACTCTATCCCAGCTGAAACCAGGACAATATTACTTTAATTAACAAGAATATCAGTGTCCCATGAGAAGGACTCTTGATGACCTGCTCTGTTGGCAGATGTCCCATGACTGGGCTACTTCTCCACTTAGGTAACTCACCACATTAAGATAAGACCATTGTCTGTTAACTTAGTTATATTCTGAAATTATGCTTTGAAGTTCAAGTCCCTTTCAAGGGGAAAGGAGTATTTTCAGCACTGAAGTAGATGCATGGGTTTGGAAAGAACAACTGGTGCTTTATAACCATTTCACATCACAAGTCAGATCATATATAGCCTAAAGACAGATTAAAAAAAAAAATCCTGTATAAATTTAATGTATAAAATTACTGTATAGACCACTTCTTCCACATCCAGCTGTGTTAATCCCTGACTGTAAACTGCATATATCACAGTGGGATTAGCAGCTATTTCCCAAACATATCACTTTTTCTGCAGCGTAATCACTGAAGCAACACTGAACTCAGTCATGCCTTCTTTTCTATCAACATTGAATAAGTAGAGAAAATGTAATCACATGTGACAGATGGAAAGCTAAGGGAACTGGACACATTCATTTCATTTTGAGAGATGAAGTGCTGGGATCACACTCTCACTGCATTGTAAGAAAAGTCTTTCACTGACATTTGGAAGATGTGGCCTGAACCCTACACCATGTTTGTTCACACATCCAAAGAGAATAAGGCCATTTTGCATAAAAATGGTATGCCCTGTTGCTAGGAATTAATTTGGGCAGCAGGGATTGCTCCTTTGCTCCACGAGCTCAAAATCCCTGCACCACTTCTGCCTCCCAATGGCCAAACAAGTTAGGATTAGAGTTACGGGATGGGGTGAGCGCTAGGAGGTTAGTGCAAGGGGATAGGGTTTAGGGGGTTCAAGGCAGGGGTTTGCTTTAGGGACTAGTGAAAAGAATTAGAGTAAGGGATTAGGTTAAGGGGTAGGGTGTAGGGTTGGAGATAAGGGTTGGCACCTAACTAAAATGGTCTGCAATCACTATCCCAGCCTCATCGCTGTGATGACCCGAATCCCCACGATTTTTTTCTCAGACACTGAATCCTCAGCTTGATGCTCTAAAGGGACCTGAGGAATGCTGACATAATGACAGCTGTATCAGTATCCTGGTTACTCATACTGACTTTACTTGTCATAAATTTTCATAGCAGAAAGGTCTTTCTTTTACCTGTCCTTTAAAAGGAAAGAGGAAAGTGATGCTGGATGGTTAAGCCCGCATCATGGTCATCATTATGCACATTGAATGAATGGTGAATCTTTCTCAATTGTATATTTTGACATGCAATATTAATATAACTTCTGTGCTTCATTTCCACGGTGACACTCTTAGAGCTGCAGAAATGTCAGCTGGAGGGATGTCTGAAGACCATCCAGTCTAGCCTCTGGTGAAAACAACAGGAATAAAACAACAAAGATGATAGGTTTTTGTTCATATACTTGGCTATCAAAATATTTTACAGTGTAGAAATAGCCATCCAGGCAATTATTACAGTCCATTGATAGTGGGAGAGTGTGATTTTGAAACAAGTGAATCTCAGTGTTTTCACAAAATTCCCTGTAGATAATCCTTCTCTGTGGGAAAATCCACTCTGAGGGTAGCAAGAGATTTCATATAATGATGTACAAATGAAGAAACCAGCTTTTGGAAGAGAGAGAAATCTGGTATATGGGATCAAACCCGACATGGCAAAAAGTTGGTTTATGAGTTGTCACTGGGTTCCCCTCCACTAAACAGTCTGGCTGAATCAAAAAGCCAGGAAAGATGAGAACTCAGATGGATGAACATCAGATAGCTTGTGTGTGTGAGTGGAAGAATCAGATGATTGATTCTAAGATAGGAAGGGAAAGCCTAGATATTTAATTATGTACTACAGAGATTAGAAAGGAGAAAGAGTAGCTGATAACTTTATTACAACTACAACTGAACTATAAAGTATTGTAATGAAATGGGTTCAAAGCCATATGAGACACCTACTGTGGTTCAAATCTGTTGTGTATCAGTTTGCTTGTTAGGAGATAAATGTTAAATTGCAATTTATTTGCAATTGATACTTAAGGCTGTTTGCTGTTAATATATATTAGGTCAAGTAAGTCAGCTTTAAGGCTGATTTTAGTTAAGTTGGTCTAACGTTTGGGGTCAGGCAAGACCTTTCAAAGTTTAGACAGGAATGACAGGAATGATGCATTACCTTCTGAAAGAATTTTCAGTGATACTGATTTTCACTGTGTTTGACCATGTGAAAAACATTAATGGATACAGAATCATAGAATCATAGAATAGAATCATAGAATAGTTTGGGTTGGAAGGGACCTCTAAAGGTCATCTAGTCCAACCCCCCTGCCGTGGGCAGGGACATCTTCAGCTAGATCAGGTTGCTCAGAGCCCCGTCCAACCTGACCTGGAATGTTTCCAGGGATGGGGCATCCACCACCTCTCTGGGCAACCTGTGCCAGTGTTTCACCACCCTCAGCGTAAAAAATTTCTTCCTTATATCTAGTCTAAATCTACCCCCCCTTTAGTTTAAAGCCATTCCCCCTTGTCCTGTCGCAACAGGCCCTGCCCTTTTATAAGTGCCAGTACCTACTGACCCTCAACCCAGTTAGAACTGCTGTTCTGCATATTCTGTTCGGGAACCTGCTTTATTGTTCTAATCATTGATGTTCTCATGAATTAGGGCTTTAATTTGGATTCCCCCCTACAACAACCTTGGAAAAGCCAAGCTACCTATTAAAATAAACAGTCAGCCTGCATGGCAGATGCAGCCCAGGATACGATTGGCCTTCTGGGCTGCAAGTGCACATTGCTGGCTCATGTCCAGCTTTTCATCCACCAGTATATATAGCTATATGTCTAATAGTGCCTCTGTAAACTAGAAAATAAGCATTGTTATGCATCTTCTTTTTATAAATAGGATCATATCTTGCCAATCAAAATTTGATTGTTTCTTGATACAAATACAAAAGGAAGAGAGAAGGCAGTGACACAGAAATATAAACTGCTTGGAATTTGATTGAATTTCCTATAAAATCTTAGCTGAAAGTGAGTATGAACTAGCTTGAATAGGGTTACAGTAATATATCTTAAGCTAGTCAGAACAGTGAATGTAATAGGCAATGAATAACAGCAATCTGTCTGGAAATTGGTATTAGGAACAGTTTTATTAAATGTCTCCTTGTTTAAGCACTCAGAGAGGGTATTGATAATAATTTAATGAAATCTGAGGGTAGTACTGAAGTGAGAGAGAGATGCTTGCACTAGTTGAAGCAGATAATAAAATGGTAATTTTAAGAAAGTACGATGTTACAATATGAGAAAATAACATGGTGAACATTGTCAAAAGAAAAAGAAGAGGTAAATTATATAGCTGGGGAGGATCTCAATGATGCCGTATAAAAAATCACATATGCTAGTGGGAAGAGACTCATGAAAAACAGTTATAATGAAGGAGATCTAGGGTGACAGAAATATGGTAGAAAACAACATGCTTATGTGGCCTCAAAGAGAACCCATTCAAAGTTGACTTGCCATGTGAAGGCATCTAAAGTAGGGAACCCTTCTTTATATGGCACTGATGTGACAGCTCAGGGCAATTTATTGTCAGAGAAATAGCAAAGCTTAGGAATTTCAAAGACACTGTGATTGGAGGTGGAGAGATGAATTTAAAATTTAGATGTATCACTGTTACGGAGTCAAATGCTCCTTCATCTCCTTTCTAGATCTTCTTGCATATACCATTTTCAGGTACTGCCTTTCTTGTTTTTATGAACTTTCAGCTGGAATGGTGTTGTTCTCTACTCCAACATTTAGAACTGTGCAGTACACTAAATGACAATGCTTTTAGCCCTGCACTTGGTCATCTGCAGATCTTTCCTTCAAGAACTAAGACCAGTGAGACTGCAGTGATACAGAAGTTTCCTCCAACAGAGTACAGCTTTAATCTTAACTGCGGTAGAAAAACCTGCAAAAAGGCCTGGATTATTGATTTTTTGCACAACCAATATTACAATCATTTATTTAAGACTTTGCTTTTTTCCTCAAAGGTTTAGGCAGGCCAAGATGCATTCGGCCTAACTCACTAGTCTTGTATGCATCCATCTGCCACCTACTGGAATCAGTAGTCCCTGAAAATGTCGTCTGGTTCTTCAGGAACAGTTTCTATTGTCCTGGATTCTTTATTCCAGTTTCCTACTGTGATTCCCCTCATTCCCCAAACCAAATTGCTGATCCCAGCATGTACACTTTGCATCTGTATTGTGTGCTGTATATTGGTAATTGGGCTATCTTACCAAGGTAAGATTTGCAGGAAGACGTCTATTTTATATTAAAAATACAGTCTTGCCTCACTTAACTCTAGATTATCAGGACAGCACTACTACTATATGAATCACCTAAACCTATTTCCTGAGGTTCTGAAACATGGTGATAGACTTAATAACCAGCATAATGTTACGCAACTGTATAGGCAAAATTTAAATTAGAGGAAAGCAGCTCCCTGGGAGGTATGTGTAACTAATTCACTTGATTAAAGGAACAAATTTACCCAGAAAAGTTTAGAAGTTGAATGTAGATTTAGGAGAAAAAGAAAAAAAAGCCAAATAGTAACAATGAAAATAATTAGCTGACTTTTTCTATTCTTCCAGGAAAGAATTGTCAAAAGTCAATACTGCTAGCTATTGGGAAAGGTTTAACAGTGGTAAAGATCAAAACCAAAGAGGGCTGTTCTAATTGTTTCAACCAATCTTGTTGTTAGAGCAACAGCTAATTACAGTTGAACTTCAATTATATAGATGTAATGGGGGTTACTGAATAGTTTCAGATAATTAAAGTTTTGCACAAATGACAGAAATGTCACAGTAATTAATCTATTGAAAGGATTTTCCTTGTCTGAGGAAAAAGATTATGTCAATATCTGTTATATTAGATATATTAAATAACCTGTTCAGTGAATTCAGGAGTGCATAAAATAGGAGTGAAGTTTAAGGATTTTGTGAAAAAAAAAATTAAACTGTCAGGACTGTTCTCCATAGCTTCTGTAATACTGATATGCATGTAATGAAATAGTTTATGGCAGGTTGAAAATAAAAAAAGTAAAAAAAAAAAAAAAACCAACAAAATATGGAGCTAAACTATGTAATTCCTTGCCACAGTCTGTTGCAGATGCTAAAAGTTTGCTGGTGTTCAAAACTGATTGGATACATTAATATAAGAAAAAATGATCTAGGGATATTAAAAAAAGATGCCAACTGTGGTTCAGGAAATTTCAGAACAAAGAGCTGTAATCTGGCAGGCAATTCTTGGGAAATATGTTTCTCTCATTTTCTTTATACTTTTCCCTAGGAATCCTCTATTGACCATTACTGAGTACAGCATACTGAACTAGACAGATCTTTCATCTGACATTTTATGGTTGGTCCATTTTCTCACTGAATCTTTTTAAACCTAAAGCTGTTACTTTATTTAAACCTGGTAAGTGATCCTTACCATTGCAAATATTCCCCTTTACCTCCCAAGAAACATCTGCAGGGCTCATAGATGTGGTCACTGAGTCCATGTGGTCCATAAGACAATGAGAGACCTGTTTTTCACCAAATGGTCTCATTTAAAAGGAAGGCATTTTCTGGGAAGAATGAGACTGTAAATAACAAAGATAACTTTGCTTTAATAGGCACTTTTGGGCAACAAAAAAATATATTATTCTGACACATCGCTCATCCCTCCCTTGCAAGTTTCCATTTGCCTTTGTTCCTGACCTCTTAAAAATTGACACAGAGTTATGTATGGGAACTAGCTCTAGAAATTGTTGGACTTAGAGAAAAGCTGCTGGTCTATACAGTCTTGATATTGCTTGAGAAATAGTGTGCTTTATTTTGAATAAAATAGCATAGCTTTGATGAATGCCTATGAATTCTCATCATGCAGAGAACATTCTGCTTTCCAGATAAATTTAGATGCATCTGATGTAGACAATTTCCTAGGAAAACTAATTTCTTTTTAGTCCTACAGTAGAGCACAACTGTCCTTTAATCTTTGGCAGAATTATTTCACAGACAGTCCTTACTTTGTTGTACTTCATAGGTTTATTTTTCATCAATTCCGTCTGTATTGCTACAGTGAGCAAAGCTTGTGGCATTATGTCCCCAGGACTTTCAGGAAAGAAAATAAAGTTGGTAAACTTTTAGGTTAACTCTTGTGGTCCTTCCTGAAGTGTTGTGACATATTAAAATCAGATTTGTGATCTTACCAGCAACCTGTCCTCTTGGTTTCTTAATAGAATATGGTCTTCATTTACAAAAATGAACTGAGCTAAACTATAAAGTGAGCTGAACTGAACAGTCAGTGGGGACTTGTCTGATAGAAATGAGGCGCTCAGTGGGGCAAATGGATAGACTGTAAGTTCTAGACTAAAATTTCATGCCCACGTGTGCTCTCAAATTTCTTAGCCTGAACTGTGTTGTGTGTTTGCAAAGCTTCTGTTTCTTTTTGAAATGGAAAGAATGAAAAGTTTTTATTGGGGTGGTCAAACAGAACTGGTTGTGGTCTGCTGTATTTTCAATGATAAATAATCAGACTGAATTTCCTGAAAAGAAATGTGTTGCTGAAACAGTGATTGCCTCATTATAATTTTGGTTTAAGAGAAAAATTTTACTGTTTCTTACTATGAGGTTTATTTGAATGGAGACTCATTCATTTTTAATAGCTTAGTGGTAGGATTACTTAAAAAATCCTCAGATAGCTTAGTGTAGGATTACTTAAAAAATCCTCAGAAAAACCTGTATTCTCTTTTTATACAGTACTCTTCAATTAAATTTAATTGAAATCTAGAGTGAAGAGTGTGTGTGGAAAACGAAGATAGATGTGTAGATCAAGTTCTAGTTTTGGACAATTGGAGAGATTTCAAGGGAACCCTAAATTCTGGTGTCTGGTATGCTAAGAACATGGTCTACCCCAAATCTGCCTCTGGAATATTGCTGCCAAACATACAAAAATGTGTATTTAAAAATCAGTGCAGTAGTGGAAGAGCTAAAAAAGTTCAGGGTGAAAATATTCTTTGTTTACTGTAGGTCGCATTTGATTAGGGTATACATCACTTTCTAGTTCGTGGATAAAGAAAAGCTTTCTCTGCAGGCAGGGAAGGTTTCACACAGAAAGGTAAAAATCTGATGTTAATCAGAGAAAGGACAATGGTTTAGAGTAATCGCTAGTCTGATCTGGCATTCCACACTCCCACCATCTCCTTGCTGCGGTGTACTGGAATAGAGATTGTGATATTCTAATCCTTCAAAATACTGCAAAAATAAACCTCTCCAGTCAGGTAATTCAAATGGAAACAAAGACTGGGGGGTAGTGGAAAGGAGGAGAAATGTTTCTTTAATGGTGTCCAAACACCTAAAGAACTCTCAAGTGTCTATTAAAGATCCATGGGGAGATTGGAATAAAACCCCTGCAGACCCAACTGATTTTTCAAGGCCAAGCCACTTTGATCAGACAACCAAGAGATTCACCTGAATGTGGTGGATACATTCTGTCTGCAGCTTTTCAATCTAGCCAATAGTGAAGAATATTCACTGTGAGCTGTATTTTTCATAGAAAATTGCTAGTGATAAGAAAACATACTTAGGCTGGCAAAAGCTGACCTGTTAGAGGAAGTGGTTATGTCCATTAGTTGTCAGATTCTTTCCTGTCTCCGGGCTAGGGTAGCCATTTTGAATGCCCCCTTTGAATGACCTAGGAGGTAGGTCCTGCTGAGTATGTGAGAGTGAATTCCTCAGTGTGGACTCTACGGTGCATGCTCTGCTCCTGCAGGGAAGCTCGTGCGCTGGTTTGCAAAAGGATGGAGCAGAGGGAAGGGCTCAATATGCAAGAGGGCAAATAAGGACTGCCTAGTTCCTTTGCACTTAGGAGCAAACATCATCCCAAGCAATTTCCTTCACCACTTGTCCCAGAGGATGATAACTCCACAAAATGAACAATCACAAAAAGTTAACAAGCAGTATTGTTGCCAGATGGTCATCTGAAGCTCATAAACGTTAGTTCTGTCTGTGCTGAAAAGTTACAATTTACACCGTATGGCAGGTAAAGATACTCACTGTCAAGCCCTGAAGCTGCCTGCAGGCCTCGCGTTTGATTAATCAGAAAACATTTATTTGAGCAAGCCATCAACGGTTACACATCTAGGTACACTTCCCACAAAAGGAAATAGGGTGCTAGTGAAATTGTGCCTGATCTCCTCTGAGCTCACCACCGAAACTAAGGATCCTACGCTGGAATATAGATAGGACCTCCTCACTCCATGTGTCTGGGATACAAAGACCATTCAAGTACTGAAGGAGTGAAAGGAAGAGCAAAAGGCTAGGAATTTTCTGGCTGGAAAAGGGGAGACAGAAGGGAAACGTGATAGGAATGCATGGAAAAGATGAAGAGGGAATGATTATTTTAAGGTTTGTCATTCAAGTATTTTTATTTCAAGAAATCAGGGCTATAAAGTGAAATTATAAAGAGGTCGATTAAAAAGAGCGGAGATTTTTCTTCATGTGTTGTATGGTGAAACTCTGTGGGGAACTCTGCCACAATGTGTTGCAAAGGCCGATGTTTACATGGATGCAGAAAAGCAACTAGAAAGCTTCATAGATGAAAAAGAGCTGTTAATCTGTTATCAAGAGCTGTTAAGCACAAAGATATTACCTCAAACCCAGAATTTCTTGCACCACAGATCACTTGTGACCAGATGACTACCTGGGGAAGAATAAATACGTTTGCTTTCTTATAATCTTTCTTTGCTGTTGCCTGCTGTCAGACTAGTTGGATGTTGGGTGAGGCAAGCTCTGCAATAGCAAGCTTGCTGTTCTATGCAAGCTAAGCCTTTCCCTTGATATGGATTTCTAATGGGGTGGACTCAGAGCTCTAAACTGTAACAAATGTAATGAGAATATTTGCTGTAGTTTCAGTGATCTTTGACACAGCTGTTGGCGTACTTATATTCTGGCACGTCTATGGCTGCAGCCCCCTAGATCAGGGCTGCGGGGTCCTGAGAGAGCAATAAGAGAGGAGACACCAAGGAGATGTGAGCTTTAGTGAGGGGGGTGTTAAAACAGAATTGTGGGACTGCTAGTGCATGAAGTCATCTCTGCTCTTACTGACATTTTGCAAGGTTATATTCAATGATGAATCATTAAACTGCTCTGTCTTGGAAACACCAGCAACAGGAAGCTCAGTTCCTGCTTTTTTTTCCTTTGGTTTGACTTTATTCATATGTGTCAAGATTCTGGAAAGCTGCCAGTAACATTTCTGTTTAGAGCCATCTTCTATAATACAGATAAATATTTTTATGGACTCTTAATTCAGTATATTTATTAGACATCCAATGTCCTAAGTGGCAAAGTAATAAACCACATACAGACACCTAGCAGCTTTCCAGCTAATTTTTGAAGAAATCTGATCTTGATTTCTGCTGTATTGATTTCTACTTTTCTTCCTATTAGAAAAATTGCTTACCACCTACACCTTAGCAGTACGGTCGATACTCCAGGTATTACATTTCTTCTAAACTTGATTTCTTCGCAATGTTGAGCGCACTTGCTAGTTTTGAATCAGGAAGTTTTTTCCCCTGTTTTCATTTCTTTGCATAGGAACAGGGAATTGTTTCATTTCAAACTGCCTTGCGTATGTTTATATGAAGTAAAGATATATTTCTCAAAGGAACTTGTTGGAGGGAATTAGGTAACTCAGATGAACATTTGACACACAAATGTTGATCGTGGGTATGATCTCTAAATAGCTTATCTTCCCCCTTTCCCCTTCCCATTACCTCCTATAAAATGTATACTACAATTAATTTCTAACAGCTATGTGCAATCATGCCTGGAATATGAAACCCATCTGCAAGGTACTGCCACAAAACTATAGAGTACAGTGAAAAAGGGAAGAGAAACCAAGATCTCTGCATTTGATTTCCCCTAATGCCAGAGCCATTTGTGCTTTGCACGTACAGAGCACTTCATGATACCATTTATCAGATATATGTAACTGTTCTCTCTTTTTTTCCTTTATAACGTAGATACAAATTTTGCAATTTCCTCAGGAAATCAATGTCAAAATCAAGATTAAATTCTTTCTATTTTGTTCTCCTCCTTTAATATGCCACAGTGTTGTTAATATAATTTCTGATGAAGATTTGAATAATTCATCACTATTCATCTCCATAGAAAATGAAAGAGAGCTCAGGGAGAGAAAGTTGTCTCACTGAAGCCAGATTTATATTTTGTCCCAAGAGAATATGTCTGGCTGTTCTGAACCTACAGATGTAAACAGTTATTAAAATGCTGCATGCATTTCAATAATACAGTTAACCTAGGTATTAGTCACTAAGCAAAAAATTCTGTAATATAAATGAATAATAATAAAATCACTTAGCAGCTCTCCTTTTTGCACACGCATTTTATCTGCTTCTGAAGGCTGAGGCTGCTGTCGCAGAAACATTCTCT
The DNA here is from genome assembly GCF_000699145.1 of Aptenodytes forsteri. Lineage (NCBI taxonomy): Eukaryota > Metazoa > Chordata > Aves > Sphenisciformes > Spheniscidae > Aptenodytes > Aptenodytes forsteri. The sequence goes on from NW_008794665.1 coordinate 6,227,225, forward strand.
ATTCCTGCTCATGTTTATTCATATATGAATGACTGTGGAATTATTGCTTAAAGCAAGAAAGCTCTTTTTTAATGCTTTTTCCTACTGTGCTGGCAGTCTCTGCACCTGAAGTCTGGAAAACAAAGTTTATGGGTGAATTGAACAAAGTTTAACATGGTCTATTCAAAATTGTGCTCTTTTCTCTTGCCAAGTGATAGGAATAGTCTCCATTGATTTCTAACGATGCTTGTGTTCCTTCCGAACGTTTCAGAGAGATAGAATTGTGATATTACTACAGTATACTGGTCTCCAGTAGGTATCGCTTAGCTTAAAATTGGCTCCATTGCAGAGTTATTGGCAGTAGCAAATATCCTGTCTGCTTGATTTCCTGAAATAATTTTTTAGAAACAATTCTTTATACAGATGAAGAACTTGAGAACTGAAGTTCTGCAGATGTTCTTATTGATTCCATTCTGCACTTGTGCTGAAATATTACTTTTCTAGAAAAGTCACTGGAGACTTGTGTGAAATTTTGAATGCTGTAGGTGTTGTCAGCTTGACACAGCAACAAATTTACAAGACACCCTGCAGGGGCTTGAGCTAATTTTAGATGTAATTACAAAGATGCATTTAATTGATTGTGTCTAATTAACATCAGAAGGTACAACTGGAATTTTTATAATACTGGAATTCTTGAAAGCTACTTTATTATTTTGGTACAAGTCTAAAACAATTTAATCCATCTGCAGTATCTCTAAATCAACTGGATACTAAAAAAAAGTCATCTCTCCCTAGTTGCATATACTATTATCTGAACCATTGTTCTAGTAAAGCATGAAATTAGTGCAATTGTGCTATAATCTACACTGAGAAGTAACTTTTATGGTAACAACTTACAGGATACTGTCCTGTATTCTACATCCAATGACAGGAATTAACTCAAAATGTAAGCAGCGTTTTTGTATCCTAAAGGACAAAATGAAAATTCCATGGAATATTGCTGCTGTTGAAACATTTATCCAATTCAAACAGAACTAATACATGCCTAGTTCCAAAACAGAAATAAACTTGTGGTCATGAATTTAGTTACTAAAGATGAATTTCATAAGAAGTTCATAAATTGTTTTTGTGCAGTGCCTGCTAATGATGTGAAATACACAATCGAAAATACACGTGCAAACACTTGCTTGATGTGCTCATGCTAGAGAGGGGTTCAGCTTCTTATATTTTAAGAGAAAAAATGTCTGTGCAAACATTGTAACACACATTGACATGAAAGTACTTTACCAGTCATGCATAAACCCTCTGCTCAGTCCTTTCCAGCTGCTTGCAAAGTGTATGAGACAAACCATACAGAACGCTATATTAAGAAGACTTTCTGTGTTTAAATCCTCATCGGCTCTGCAGTGTGATTCACCCATGCATCAGCAGATAGATAACTTGGGAAGGGGAATAAGGGAATTTAGCAGGAAAGCAAAAATTGGAGACATTTGATATTGGCCGGTTTCATTTCTTCTGATGTTTTGCTTCATGCTTTTCCTTAGTGTCTGGTTGGAAATGGGAGCAGTGGGCACAATACTGAATGACTGATAAGACTCTGCCTGGTGGGAGTAAAAGAACTAATACAATCAGAGCCTTAAGCAGCATTTAGCTGGTTCTTAACGCTTTTACAGAGTGATGGCTTGGATGCTGTCAATGACTCAGGTGCTAAACTTTATATTAATGCTTTCCTTATTTTTTCTCTGTGGGCTACCAGGCATAAGTCACGCTGTGTCAGGTATCAATAACGATAGCCAGTTTTCAGTCAAAAATAAAGCAATCATGGGGTTAGCTGGTAGTAGAAGTGTCTCCCAGGAATGCTTGCTGAACGCAGGTCATGTAACAGATTACCACAGGAGAGGGAAGTACCTTACTCGTATAAGAACAATCTGACATATGCATGGGCAAAAAACATATTCCCGGTTCCGGAATAGGATGTAAACAGATATTCTCACTGCTCATTTAGTAGCTGTGGCCAGCAAAGACAATCTCTCTTGATTTCAGATACCTGCAGGGTGGATTTCTACATGTAAGTTAGTTGTCTAAGCTCCCTGTGTAGCCAAGTGAGAGGAGTTAGCACCTCCAAGGTGCTGTGCTTAAACGGAGCTGAATCATCCCCAAGAGGATCCTGTCGCTCCAGTCTGATTCCAGAGAGTTTCGACGAGCATCTTTGGAAATAGCTGCAGTCAAGTGGGGACTCTCATCCACTTAATGAACTGAACTCAAATACACACTACTGTTTGTATTCCTCTTAAAGAAGGGAATCTTCTACCTCATTACTCAACTTTGTAGTATTGGCCTAGTCTTGTAAGAATTCAGCCATGTGTATAATATTTATTTAGATAATAGCATAGGGTGTTTTCATTGTGGAACCTTTAATGATGGGTGGAGAGATGAACAGCAGCAAGATTTATTGGCAAGGTTATGCATTGCAGGCAATATAGGAAGGTCTAGAATGTGAGAATGATTCTTTGCTGGAAAAGCATAAAACTTTACCATTTATTTGACTAATAACTCAAGTGATTTATTTACCATGTACTTGATTTAGTTTTTAAAATAATAAAAAATCATACCTCATTCAGAGACCAGCAGACCATTTCCTTGCATTGTTTTTGAAAACCAATATAATTTCAACTGTTTTAGTGATGAAAGTAACTGAGAGGACCAAAATTCCAGGTGATGTTTTTGTTCAAATCAGTTGATTGTGCTATTAATTATTCTTATTGCTTGCTTTGCCATCTTCATCTATTATTTATGTAAACATTCAGAAATACTTGTGGACTGTTTTCATGTTGGCTATTAAGTATGCTAGAAATGGTTCATTTTAGTTTTCCTTTCTTTCATTTTGCCTCTGTAGCTGTAAACATGGAAGCTGCCTATAAGAAAAAGGAAGATTAATTTTCTGTATGATGTTGTTTTAACTTCCAGGTACTTCTTTCTTTCTTCCTTCCCCTGTGTTGGTCCATTCTGCCTTGTATAATGTAATCCTAGTAATAACCCCTGTTGTTCAGATACTATTCTTTACCCTGACAGGAATTTTATTACATCCCATGCAGTTTCTCAACTAGATTTTGCTGCTTGTGCTGATTTTTAAGCACCTGTAGCTACAAAAGCAGCAAATCTTTACTGTGGTTTACTTAAGGGACTAAAGCATGGCCACATCCTCAATCAAGAACATCTATTGTTATTCCCTTAAAAACTTACTTATGCCTAGGCAGCAGGATTTATCAACGTTCAACAAAGGGAGAAGTTTGGTTTCACTGTTTTAGATAGTTTAGGAAATAATTCACTTTGGTGTAAGTCTCTCTAGAAAAGAGGGCTTCTGCACAGCTGACATGATCTCACAGAGGGAGCCTATGGTAAAAGCTTTCTGTGGAAAGATCTAAAAGACACTCTGACTGACACACAGCTTGTTTGTGTTCCCTCCTGGTTTGCTTTGCTTTACTTTAAAATATTCAGAGCTGGTGGAAATGATTTTTCTTGCCTGTATTTGTTATGTCTTCTCATGTGAGTTTTGTAATCATAGTTGTGAATTAGAAAGGGCAGAGAGAAAAATATTGAAATTTAACATGCTGTTTCATGTTTCCTCAGGTCTGTATTCTTGTTAATCTGGGAACAAAAATACTGGAGTTAATCCAATCACTTACGTAAAGACAGAACTAATTTAGCCTGAGTAGTTTTTGCCACTCTTAGCTTTGCTATGCTTTTAATTTGGTATGGATATATTTCCAACTATAAAAGTTATTCTTTCCATTTATAATCTAATGTAACTTGTCAGTCTCTTGGATGGGACTGAGAAATTGCAGCCTGTGTGCACGTAAGAAACTTTCAGCTATTCTTCAGAATGTAAAAATTAATATTTGGCATTAGGGCATACTTTGCTAGATTAGGAATTTTTTCAGCCTCTAGTCTAACCCCCTGTGCAATGCAGAGCAAACTTTAAAGTACAAGGGAACTGCTCAGGGCTTTGTCTAGCTGAGTTTTGAATATACCCAAGGGTGGAGATTCCACAGCTTCTCTGGGCCCCTAATCCAGTGCCTGACCATCATCAGCGTGAATTTTGTTTTTCCATTCATGCAGGCAGAATTTCTCTTGCTTAAACTTTTGACTGTTTTCCCTTGTGCTTTTCTTGGGAAGATATATAATGTGCCAGTCTTAACTATTATCAATAATGCTGTCTCAGAATATAAATATATTTGCCAAATCCTATATTTCATTCCTCACCACATGTGGTAAAACAGCCTTGAAAAATACTGCTTACAAAACTGCTGATGAAATAATACCTAATGACTCCACTATTTTTTATTTATATGTGGGGTGCTACATTTGCAATGTTTATTTAATTGAAATCGATTCAAACTGGGTTAACATCACTAGTCAACTTTTCTAATCATTACATTATATAAATTCCTCACTGTATTTTCTTCCTTTAATGTCTAAAGTAAATATCCTTTTAGAATATGTACTCTATTAGATTTCTGATATATAATGATTAGGGTCTTGTAAACTAGTTTTTCCCACCCTCACATGCTTGTATTTAGGGCTTATATTAAACTGTCCATTGCAAACACAAGAGGAGGGCAAACAGAAAATCTTTTTTTGTGAAAGCAGATCCTAACTACACAGCTGTTCTGTACTGTTCTGAAAAGAAATAAGGTTACATTCACCTCAAAGAAGAAAATGCTCAGGATTTTCCTGTTTATTTTTTGGTGCAAATTCTCTGAGGGTCAACCCTCCCCTGCATTCTTTCTCTAGAGAAATTAATTTGCCAGTAGCAAGAGATGAGACTCCTCTGCAGCTTGCCACAGCACTATCCATCCCATAAAAAGAAATCATGCTCTAAATGTCTCAGACAGACAGGTCCAAACTGAGATCCAAGTCTCATGACTATTCAGAAACAGCTGTAATCATTTAAGTCCTCATCACAGTTGAGCCACACCAGTGGATTTTACCATAGGGTGGCTGGCTTAGCTTAAATTGCTTTCACTTGTTCTCCTTGAGCCGAAAATTACTTATTCAACAAGTATGTTACTGAGAGCAAGATGTACCTTTCCTAAAGAAGAGGCCTCTACTGTACTTGCAATGAGTAGCACAAGTACCTTTACAGCTCCTCCTTGAGAGACAACTTGGTTTTTTACTTAAAGTAAAACTGCATGAGGATAAAAATATAGGAATGTAAAAATACATTAGAATTTTCTTAACAACTTTAACCTCGTAAACACTGACAAAACCAGTGAAACCTATATGCAGTTATCACAGGTGTGAACTCTTTCACAACTGTAAAAACTCTCCCTCAATTGCTCCCCCAAGCACAAGAAAGAGAGCTCTAGGTAACGAGTAAATTGCTGGGGAACGTTAGCCTTGTTCTAATAAAGTTGCAGAATATAAATGGGAATATCAATTAGGATAAAACAGTTTTTCATCTCATTACAAATATTAAATATGAAATTTTGCCAATTAGTGATCATAACCACCATCATGTTTTGATTATGAAAAAATAAGATGGTATACTTTTTAGTTATTCTTTGACATCCACCAAAACAGCTTAATTTTAACCACTCCCTTAGGGGAAAAAATTAAAATATAAAAAGGTTTTCCACTTGATTGCATGGGGTTAAATCACTATGGTTTATGTAACTGTGAAGAAAAATGGACCACTGACTGACAACAGTTTTGAAAAGCTGTCCTGTTTGCTGACTGGAGTCCCGATTACAGATTTAGTGTGTTCTTTGGTAGCTGCTTAGGCTTCTTTTATGTCTCGGCCCTCCATTATGGATGACAATATATTCACCCATTTTTTCTATGTGTTTTCCAGTAGTACCTGCAAGTCCCAGCCACGGGACACGGTACAAAGGGTCGCGTGTTTGACTGGGAAACCAAAACTCCCAGTAAACTCAGTGAATGTTTGTGGCCAACTTACAGAGAACAGAGAGCTTCAGCGGGAACGTACCAGTCTAAATAAATGGGGCAAATGGGCAGCAGAGCTTATCTCAAAGGTCTGGAGTTTCTTCCTTGTTTTGTTGTAACCTGTTGTGAAACGTTTCTACTTCTTGCTTCATTTAAAGTCACCTGTAGCCTTTACCTTGTAGATGCTGAGCTGGTCTGTCATCCCAGGATGGAAAGCTGGCTCTGACATCAAGCACTTACAAAAGCTGAATAAACCCCTTTTTATCTTCCTGTGACCATAAATGATGTGCAAACTGCTTCACCAAGCAGTCAGGGCCCCTGTAGGGAAACAGATTGTTGTCCTCACATTTGTGAGAAGAATAGGACAAAGTATGCGTAGATTTGACTTCCTACTTACAGAAAATAAATATATAATATTCCCATTTCTTTGCATAAAGATTTGTGTAGGGATTGTAGGGCATTATCACCATTTTTTTTAATATAGTTGAGATTAAAAAACTTTGAAGACAGTATTTCCCCTCTGTGACAGTTACTACATAATCTGATAGAAAAGCTTCCTAAATCAACAATGAAGTGACAAAAAGAACAAAAGCGTTTGGCTTTCTGCCTATTAGACTGCCCCAAAGCAGCTCTAGTAAAATATTGGAAGGATTTGCTGTCTATTTACAGTGCCATTTATATTCACTAGTTTCAGTAAGAAAAGTAGCTGTCTCTGAGCAGTGTACAAGATAAATGGCAATGGACTTTTTCCCTAGAACATCTCTTAGTGCCGCCATCACCACATAATAACAAGTGAAAAACAATGAGAAGAGTAACAGACTTAGGAAATTGCAGAATGATGAATAGTTGGAGGGAAGTTATTTTTTAATTTCAGAAAAGGGCAAAACAAATTTTTACTGTTTTATATTTGAGAAGTAATAATTGATCTTATGACACTTAAATCATATTTATTCAAAACCTAAATCATACCTAATCCTTAGAATAATTCTGCATTGTAAGTGATCAATTAGGATTTCCATTGAGGTATGAGGAAATGTGTTGGCAAAGATTTGAATGATTTGAACATGCTCACATCTGATGTATTGGTCCGTAAATCAGAACCTCGCCTTCTAACACCCAGACCTTTTCTTGTCATGTGGCCAGACCATCTGGCAGCACAGAGCCAGCGCTGTGATTTAAAGATTATATGGTTAACTGAGAAGTCTTTTTTGTGAAATTAAAAATTCTTGGGAACCATTGGTTGTATGTAGTAGCAAATAGAGCATAAATGGTAGACATAAGGTAACTTTTAAACACTGTTTTCAGTGCAGTACTAAAGCATCCCTAGGCTGTTGGTTTTCTCCCCCATGTACCTGGTGTGGATGTCCATCACTGTGACAATCTGCAATAAATGTAAAGCAGTCACCATGTCATCATTGTATAGTTGTCAGCTAATGATACGAAATGAGTGAACATAGAAGGGAATGGATATCAGTAGTGGACAACTACAAAATATTGCTGGGTAAACTGGGATTACTGATAACAAAGTACTGAAGGGGCACATATCTAGATATAGATACTATATCTAGTATCATGCAAATGTCTATTTTTTTCTCTAACTTTCTATCTGTTAAGGGGAAATATATGACTAAAAATTTAGTATATACAAACTTGCTACATCAAGAGTAAAATATAGCAAGGAAGGCAACTCATAGAATTTATAACTAGATGAAAGCAAGAAGGAAAATTTGACCTTTCAGGAATGACAGCTGTAAGAAGATAATAAATAGGACACCTCACACCACTGTTATTTTTTCTGTGCGTGGGTTTAAGGAAGAGAGTGCTATCGTGTAGATTTTGCCTCTGTGAAACCACAACGTGGGAAGGATATGATTTACCTTATCTTTCTGAAATGTGACATTCTGGTATAAGTATGTCTCTGGAATCTATTGCTAACTAGCTGTGTGCCAAACAGGGGAAAAACTACATTAAAAATGAATATTTATAGTTTCTATCTGCTGTTGAAATGAGCAGCATGTACATATAGATATCTCTACATATAGAGATATCTATACATGTAGACATACATTATACATATAAAATGGGAAAAAGGGGAGAAAAATCCCTCTCTCAAAATCCATACATCCGTCATTTCAAAACACACTGAACCATTGCTTTCATCCTCAAAACAGACTGGTACCAGAATGAGGAGTTGCTTATTGTGCAGGGTGATTTGAATTCAGGTGAAAGATTCAAACCTGAAAGGCATTTTTCTGATGGAGATGCATTAGTTGTTTGTTGTTTTATAAGTAAAAACGTAACTATGAAAGATTCATTGAAGCCTTAAAGCAACTATTCTGCTATGTCAAAGTGGTTAGACTCCTCTACTGAAGAACTAGCTCAAATGGAAAGTACCACTCTCTTGGTGTCGAGACCTGGTTTGTCCCAACCCTGAGTTAATTTGCTGTCTGAGAGACGGGGAGTCATACAGAGCTCCTCTCAGCTCATTTACCTCAGGATCACTGCCACTGGTGGTGGCTTCAGAGTAGGCAAGGGTATATGTGTGTGTGTGTGTTCACATCCAAGAAGCAACCTAAATTGGCAAAGTGTCCCCTAGTCCTTCAACGAACTAATATATGTCCTGAGGATGTTGTAGCTGTGGGAGCACTGAAGTTCTTACTATAGGATAGCGTGTTGTAGATAAATTTTGAAGAAGTGGGAAGTCATTATGAGATTAATAGTAGTCAGAATAACTTTAATAATTAGCACAGAGATCTCCCTGCAAGCTGCTTCCATGGTGACCCTCTATAAAAATGAATCTCTGGGGGTGTGACAGGATGGCGGGGATGATGTGGAAGTGACAGTATAATCTGTGGGACTAACAATACTAGAGAGAGATACCAGTAAGGTATCAGAAAGACCTGTCTTGCTTTTGAAAGTGACCCAAAAGTAGGAGACTTGCTTTGATCCAGTGGTAGTGTGGAGGAGCAAAGAGAGGCATAGTACAAAGTAGGACCTATTTTGCTGGAAGTTTCTCTTTAACCAGGGCCCTCTTACGTCAAGTATGATACAGGAGCACAGGAAATCTAGAGATTTGGGTACCCATCTGGGTAGGAGCGTGGTGGGGAAAAAAGGAGACTCAGAGAGAAACAGCATGCAAAGGAGAATCTTTTAAGATCATCAGTTTCAAACCAAGTCTCCTGGGTTTATTTTTTATGGAAGTTTCGCACTTTCTTGCAATGAGATCCCCAGATATGACAGAGTTGTCCTCTCCTGTTTGGTTGCCTTCCTGCTGGTGGGTCAGACACTACTTGCATGGAAGCAAGCAGAGGTTTTGCAGCTGGGCTAGAAGCAAGTCTTTAGGCTATGTTAATTGAAACACTGCAAATTCACTTGCTGGTGGTTTAATAATGAGTTTAATAAATTAAGCTAATTCAGTTGAAGTTCCCTTTGCTGTGCTTATGATAAGGTGCAATTCCTCAGTTCAACCTTCAAGAAATGAAGCAGCATTCAGAGTATTAAGAATTTTGCAAGGAGCAGGGAACCTGACCTGAGCATTACCAGCTCTGAGCCAATGTACTTTATAGGAGTAAGTCTTACTAGTGAAGAGAGAAGTGGCTTCTTTATTTTAACCAAAAAAAAGAGCATTCTCTCCCTCTATCTTTAGCACACTGCGGGTTTTGGTATAATACACTGAATGGCCTGGTGATGATTCAAAGCAGCAGGTGGAGAGCAGGGTTAATGGCAGTCTGGGCTGCGTGGGTGGGGGTTATTGGGTGCACCTGGAGGGACTGCTGTTGGGGTCATGTGGGATAGTCCCAGGCTGGGCAGGGGAATAGGACTCTTAGTATTGGGCATTGCTTGGTGCTTCAGAGGTGCCTTCTCCTAAGAAGGGTGTATGGTTCAAGTAACCTGCCTTGGGATGTCAGCAGGGGAGAAAGGAGGTTACTAAAGAGTCTGAAGAAGTGGGAATACCGTCAAAGACAAAGCCTTTAATGCTCTATGCAGGAAGCATGCAGAGAAGGGAGTCGTGTTCCTACCTGGTGATAAAGTTTATGAGTCAATGATGACCTTCTCATTGCCATGATTTCTTCTGACCACTGTGGAGGACCAGGGCAGCTTTCAGCACTTTTCTTTCTATTAATGGCAAGTATGGCCTTTGAAGGGGCATGAGGTCCTACTACTACCATATCGGTATTTAGAGGGTACACATAACTAAAGCTGATGTAGCCTGCTCTTCTTGATGTTCCTGCTAACAAAAGCTTTTAAAGTAGTTTAAAAAAATAATAGGGTTGTTAAAGCATGTTAATCAGCAGTGAAAGCGTAGCTTCAGGATGGAGTGATCAGAGGATTTTTCTTCAAAGTTAGCACGCTTCTGACACTTGGAATAGACTCTCTGCACGTCCTGTGTAATTCATGTCTGTTTAAGTTGTACCACATACACTGCTGGGAAATACTGGTGATGTTTTCCATGTGCAAATAAAACTAACTTTACCCTCTGAATAACTAACTTCATTTAAAATATTCTTCTTGATTAGGAGAGTAAAGAAGCTTGTTAAAAACAATGAAAACTTGCAACAAACTTTGTCCTAGGCTTTTGCATTTACATTACACATAAATGTAATCCTAAGGGAAAGAAAAAATGGGGAAAGCTGTCTAAGCACAGGAAAGTTGACTGTTACAGTATTGCATTCTACAGCTAAAGCTTCTTCTAGTTTACTTTTTCCAGCTGAACCACTTCAATTTGTTGCCAATCAACTGTCAGTGGTAATTATATAGTTTTAAGAAAGTTATTTGCTGAAAGGTCTTTGTAGTTCAGAATGTGGGTTACCGTCCGGTCTAGAAATGCAGAAGTTTAAACAGTTGCAGCTGATTTTTGCTACTGCTGCTCCCTTTAACGATGCCAGTGCTGTGATGGTGTCCCAGTGGACTGCTGTCTTACAAATTATTTCTCTTTATGTTAGCTAGGGAATCCTGATTGCAGAGAGGTGTGGTGCCTAACTATGCCAAGTCTTAACACATGTCAAGACTTCTAAGTTTTCCTACTGTTGCTATAGAGTTTCATATACCACTGTGAATTCTATGTAGCCACCTGCCTTATCTTCTCACTGGGCAACAGAAAAAGTCGTTGCTTTTTACCAGTGTATGTGATTTGGCTCCGAAGCAGTCATTGTATGATTAGAAAATGGCAGGGTTTAGTACTTTTTTTTTCTGGATAGCTTTAAATTCAAAGGTAGTGCCAACAAATATTAGTCAGTTTACTCTTCAGTTCACTATATACAAATTATTACTGTAACTGTGAGCTTATTTGATGATAAAGTTTCCAAGCTTTGTTTTATTTTTGCTCTTGCTCTTTTTATTTACCCAAGGATTGTAAGAATTTCTGCTATTTACTATACACGTAGCTTGTCAATGCCAAGTTGCCTTGTATCCCTAGATGAAATTATAGTCATAGGAAACCATGTACGGGAGGTCTCGGAGCTGTATTGTAGGCTTCTTCAGGCCCAAAGCATATTTGCGAGGGGTACTGCCAAAGGGGGGGAAAAATAGTGTTTTTGAAACTTCTCTACAAATTTGTTTCACCTCTTAGTTAGCCTGTGGAGTCTTCCTAAAGGCGTTTGCTTGTAGTACTCCATTTTGGTCAGTGTTTCTGCTGGTAACTTAATGAGAATGAACTTTGGGAAGTGTTTTAACAAAGTACTTGTCTGAGCAGGGCCAAGGAAAAGTTGGGAAGGTACAACCTGCAAAAGATCTTTCTGCCTCACCACAGAAGCAAGGAGGGATGGGGGGAGGAGAGTCATGCACACCCTAAATTTGTGTGGCTCACATATTTGGCTCATTTGGTTCCCCGGAGGATCCAGGGAACTACAGGCCAGTCAGTCTGACCTCGGTGCCAGGGAAGAACAGATCATCTTGAGTGCCATCACATGGCACTTACAGGACAACCAGGTGATCAGGCCCAGTCAGCATGGGTTTATGAAAGGCAGGTCCTGCTTGACCAACCTGATCTCCTTCTATGACAAGGTGACCTGCTTAGTGGATGAGGGAAAGGCTGTGGTGGACTTTAGTAAAGCCTTTGACACCATTTCTCACAGCATTGTCCTGGAGAAACTGGCTACTCATGATTTGGATGGGTGTACTCTTTGCTGCGTTAAAAACTGGCTGGATGGCCGGGCCCAAAGAGTTGCGGTGGATGGAGTTAAGTCCAGTTGGCGGCCGGTCACAAGTGGTGTTCCCCAGGGCTCAGTATTGGGGCCAGTTCTGTTTAATATCTTTATCAA